>NW_026609640.1:115000-352500 GCF_029499605.1 Hyla sarda | reverse complement strand
ATATATATATATATACACATAGACTGTATACTGAGAGGAGATACATATATATATATATATATATATATATATATATATATATATATATACATAGACTGTATACTGAGAGGAGATACATATATATATATATATATATATATATATATATATATATATATATACATAGACTGTATACTGAGAGGAGATACATATATATATACACATAGACTGTATACTGAGAGGAGATACATATATATATACACATAGACTGTATACTGAGAGGAGATACATATATATATATATACATAGACTGTATACTGAGAGGAGATACATATATATATATATATATATACACATAGACTGTATACTGAGAGGAGATACATATATATATATTATATATATATACATAGACTGTATACTGAGAGGAGATATATATATATACACATAGACTGTATACTGAGAGGAGATACATATATATATACACATAGACTGTATACTGAGAGGAGATACATATATATATATATATATATATATATATATATATATATATACATAGACTGTATACTGAGAGGAGATACATATATATATATATACACATAGACTGTATACTGAGAGGAGATACATATATATATATATATACACATAGACTGTATACTGAGAGGAGATACATATATATATATATATACATAGACTGTATACTGAGAGGAGATACACATTATATATATACACATAGACTGTATACTGAGAGGAGATATATATATATATATATATACACATAGACTGTATACTGAGAGGAGATACATATATATATACACATAGACTGTATACTGAGAGGAGATACATATATATATATATACATAGACTGTATACTGAGAGGAGATACATATATATATATATATACACATAGACTGTATACTGAGAGGAGATATATATATATATATATATATATACATAGACTGTATACTGAGAGGAGATACATATATATATACACATAGACTGTATACTGAGAGGAGATATATATATATATATACACATAGACTGTATACTGAGAGGAGATACATATATATATATATATACACATAGACTGTATACTGAGAGGAGATACATATATATATATATATATACATAGACTGTATACTGAGAGGAGATACATATATATATATATATACATAGACTGTATACTGAGAGGAGATACATATATATATATATATATATATATATACACATAGACTGTATACTGAGAGGAGATACATATATATATATATATATATACATAGACTGTATACTGAGAGGAGATACATATATATATATATATATACACATAGACTGTATACTGAGAGGAGATACATATATATATATACATAGACTGTATACTGAGAGGAGATACATATATATATATATACACATAGACTGTATACTGAGAGGAGATACATATATATATACACATAGACTGTATACTGAGAGGAGATACATATATATATATATACATAGACTGTATACTGAGAGGAGATACATATATATATACATAGACTGTATACTGAGAGGAGATACATATATATATATATACATAGACTGTATACTGAGAGGAGATACATATATATATATATACACATAGACTGTATACTGAGAGGAGATATATATATATATATACACATAGACTGTATACTGAGAGGAGATATATATATATATATATATATATACATAGACTGTATACTGAGAGGAGATACATATATATATATACATAGACTGTATACTGAGAGGAGATACATATATATATATATATATACACATAGACTGTATACTGAGAGGAGATACATATATATATATATATACACATAGACTGTATACTGAGAGAAGATACATATATATATATATACATAGACTGTATACTGAGAGGAGATACATATATATATATATATATACATAGACTGTATACTGAGAGGAGATACATATATATATATATATATATATATACATAGACTGTATACTGAGAGGAGATACATATATATATATATATATACACATAGACTGTATACTGAGAGGAGATACATATATATATATACACATAGACTGTATACTGAGAGGAGATACATATATATATATATATACACATAGACTGTATACTGAGAGGAGATACATATATATATATATATATATACATAGACTGTATACTGAGAGGAGATACACATATATATATATACATAGACTGTATACTGAGAGGAGATACATATATATATATATATATATACACATAGACTGTATACTGAGAGGAGATACATATATATATATATATATACACATAGACTGTATACTGAGAGGAGATACATATATATATATATATACACATAGACTGTATACTGAGAGGAGATACATATATATATACATAGACTGTATACTGAGAGGAGATACATATATATATATATATATACATAGACTGTATACTGAGAGGAGATACATATATATACACATAGACTGTATACTGAGAGGAGATATATATATAATATACACATAGACTGTATACTGAGAGGAGATACATATATATATATACATAGACTGTATACTGAGAGGAGATACATATATATATATACATAGACTGTATACTGAGAGGAGATACATACATATATATATATATATATACATATATATATATACACATAGACTGTATACTGAGAGAAGATACATATATATATATATACACATAGACTGTATACTGAGAGGAGATACATATATATATATATACACATAGACTGTATACTGAGAGGAGATACATATATATACACATAGACTGTATACTGAGAGAGATACATATATATATATATATATATACATAGACTGTATACTGAGAGGAGATACATATATATATATATATACATAGACTGTATACTGAGAGGAGATACATATATATATATATATATATACATAGACTGTATACTGAGAGGAGATACATATATATATATATATATATATATATATACATAGACTGTATACTGAGAGGAGATATATATATATATACACATAGACTGTATACTGAGAGGAGATACATATATATTATACATAGACTGTATACTGAGAGAAGATACATATATATATATATATATACACATAGACTGTATACTGAGAGGAGATACATATATATATATACACATAGACTGTATACTGAGAGGAGATACATATATATATATATACATAGACTGTATACTGAGAGGAGATACATATATATATATATATATATACATAGACTGTATACTGAGAGGAGATACATATATATATATATACACATAGACTGTATACTGAGAGGAGATACATATATATATATACACACATAGACTGTATACTGAGAGGAGATACATATATATATATATACATAGACTGTATACTGAGAGGAGATACATATATATATATATATACATAGACTGTATACTGAGAGGAGATACATATATATATATATATATACATAGACTGTATACTGAGAGGAGATACATATATATATATATATATATATACATAGACTGTATACTGAGAGGAGATACATATATATATATATATACATAGACTGTATACTGAGAGGAGATACATATATATATATATATATATATATATATACATAGACTGTATACTGAGAGGAGATACATATATATATATACATAGACTGTATACTGAGAGGAGATACATATATATATATATATATATATACATAGACTGTATACTGAGAGGAGATACATATATATATATATACACATGGACTGTATACTGAGAGGAGATACACATATATATATATATACATAGACTGTATACTGAGAGGAGATACATATATATATATATATATATACACATAGACTGTATACTGAGAGGAGATACATATATATATATATATATATATACACATAGACTGTATACTGAGAGGAGATACATATATATATATATATATATATACATAGACTGTATACTGAGAGGAGATACATATATATATATATACACATGGACTGTATACTGAGAGGAGATACACATATATATATATATACATAGACTGTATACTGAGAGGAGATACATATATATATATATATATATACACATAGACTGTATACTGAGAGGAGATACATATATATATATATATATATACACATAGACTGTATACTGAGAGGAGATACATATATATATATATACACATGGACTGTATACTGAGAGGAGATACACATATATATATATACACATAGACTGTATACTGAGAGGAGATACATATATATATACATAGACTGTATACTGAGAGGAGATACAATATATATATATATATATACATAGACTGTATACTGAGAGGAGATACATATATATACACATAGACTGTATACTGAGAGGAGATACATATATATATATATATACATAGACTGTATACTGAGAGGAGATACATATATATATATACACATAGACTGTATACTGAGAGGAGATACATATATATATATATATATATATACATAGACTGTATACTGAGAGGAGATACATATATATATATATATACATAGACTGTATACTGAGAGGAGATACATATATATATATACACATAGACTGTATACTGAGAGGAGATACATATATATATATATACACATAGACTGTATACTGAGAGGAGATACATATATATATATATATATATATACATAGACTGTATACTGAGAGGAGATACATATATATATATATATATACATAGACTGTATACTGAGAGGAGATACATATATATATATATACATAGACTGTATACTGAGAGGAGATACATATATATATATATATACATAGACTGTATACTGAGAGGAGATACATATATATATATATATATATATACATAGACTGTATACTGAGAGGAGATACATATATATATATATATATACATAGACTGTATACTGAGAGGAGATACATATATATATATATATATATATATACATAGACTGTATACTGAGAGGAGATACATATATATATATATACACATGGACTGTATACTGAGAGGAGATACACATATATATATATATACATAGACTGTATACTGAGAGGAGATACATATATATATATATATATATATACACATAGACTGTATACTGAGAGGAGATACATATATATATATATATATATACACATAGACTGTATACTGAGAGGAGATACATATATATATATATATACACATAGACTGTATACTGAGAGGAGATACATATATATATATATACACATAGACTGTATACTGAGAGGAGATACATATATATATATACATAGACTGTATACTGAGAGGAGATACATATATATATATATATACATAGACTGTATACTGAGAGGAGATACATATATATACACATAGACTGTATACTGAGAGGAGATACATATATATATATATATACATAGACTGTATACTGAGAGGAGATACATATATATATATATATACACATAGACTGTATACTGAGAGGAGATACATATATATATATATATACATAGACTGTATACTGAGAGGAGATACATATATATATATACACATAGACTGTATACTGAGAGGAGATACATATATATATATATATATATACATAGACTGTATACTGAGAGGAGATACATATATATATATATATACATAGACTGTATACTGAGAGGAGATACATATATATATATACACATAGACTGTATACTGAGAGGAGATACATATATATATATATACATAGACTGTATACTGAGAGGAGATACATATATATATATATACATACACATAGACTGTATACTGAGAGGAGATACATATATATACATAGACTGTATACTGAGAGGAGATACATATATATATATATATATACATAGACTGTATACTGAGAGGAGATACATATATATACATAGACTGTATACTGAGAGGAGATACATATATATATATATATATACATAGACTGTATACTGAGAGGAGATACATATATATATATACACATAGACTGTATACTGAGAGGAGATACATATATATATATATACATAGACTGTATACTGAGAGGAGATACATATATATATATATATATATACATAGTCTGTATACTGAGAGGAGATACATATATATATATAGAAAACAATGGCGCAGCACTCCAAAATTGCAAAAAAGTGTAAAAAATTTTTATTCCTTCATGTCAAAATTCAAAGCGACGTTTCAGCTCCTCAATGGAGCTTTTTTCAAGCATCATGCTTGAAAAAAGCTCCATTGAGGAGCTGAAACGTCGCTTTGAATTTTGACATGAAGGAATAAAAAATTTTTACACTTTTTTGCAATTTTGGAGTGCTGCGCCATTGTTTTCTATTACATGGACTTTGATCGAGTCAGGGCGCTGGCACCGGACATCTAATGGTGAACTGTATACTGTATACTGAGAGGAGATACATATATATATATACACATAGACTGTATACTGAGAGGAGATACATATATATATATATATACATAGACTGTATACTGAGAGGAGATACATATATATATATATACATAGACTGTATACTGAGAGGAGATACATATATATATATACACATAGACTGTATACTGAGAGGAGATACATATATATATATACACATAGACTGTATACTGAGAGGAGATACATATATATATATATATATATACATAGACTGTATACTGAGAGGAGATACATATATATATATATACACATAGACTGTATACTGAGAGGAGATACACATATATATATACACATAGACTGTATACTGAGAGGAGATACATATATATATATATATATACATACACATAGACTGTATACTGAGAGGAGATACATATATATATATATATACATAGACTGTATACTGAGAGGAGATACATAAATATATATATATATATACATAGACTGTATACTGAGAGGAGATACATATATATATATACACATAGACTGTATACTGAGAGGAGATACACATATATATATACACATAGACTGTATACTGAGAGGAGATACATATATATATATATACATAGACTGTATACTGAGAGGAGATACATATATATATATATATACACATAGACTGTATACTGAGAGGAGATACATATATATATATACACATAGACTGTATACTGAGAGGAGATACATATATATATATATACATAGACTGTATACTGAGAGGAGATACATATATATATATATACACATAGACTGTATACTGAGAGGAGATACATATATATATATATACACATAGACTGTATACTGAGAGGAGATACATATATATATATACACATAGACTGTATACTGAGAGGAGATACATATATATATATATATACATAGACTGTATACTGAGAGGAGATACATATATATATACACATAGACTGTATACTGAGAGAAGATACATATATATATATATATATACATAGACTGTATACTGAGAGGAGATACATATATATATATACACATAGACTGTATACTGAGAGGAGATACACATATATATATATATATATACATAGACTGTATACTGAGAGGAGATACATATATATATATATACATACACATAGACTGTATACTGAGAGGAGATACATATATATACATAGACTGTATACTGAGAGGAGATACATATATATATATATATATACATAGACTGTATACTGAGAGGAGATACATATATATATATACACATAGACTGTATACTGAGAGGAGATACATATATATATATATACATAGACTGTATACTGAGAGGAGATACACATATATATATATATACATAGACTGTATACTGAGAGGAGATACATATATATATATATATATACATAGACTGTATACTGAGAGGAGATACACATATATATATATATATATATACATAGACTGTATACTGAGAGGAGATACATATATATATATATACATACACATAGACTGTATACTGAGAGGAGATACATATATATACATAGACTGTATACTGAGAGGAGATACATATATATATATACACATAGACTGTATACTGAGAGGAGATACATATATATATATACATAGACTGTATACTGAGAGGAGATACACATATATATATATGTACATAGACTGTATACTGAGAGGAGATACATATATATATATATATACATAGACTGTATACTGAGAGGAGATACACATATATATATATATATATATATACATAGACTGTATACTGAGAGGAGATACATATATATATATATACATACACATAGACTGTATACTGAGAGGAGATACATATATATACATAGACTGTATACTGAGAGGAGATACATATATATATACATAGACTGTATACTGAGAGGAGATACATATATATATATACACATAGACTGTATACTGAGAGGAGATACATATATATATATATATATATACATAGACTGTATACTGAGAGGAGATACATATATATATATATACACATAGACTGTATACTGAGAGGAGATACATATATATATATATATATACATACACATAGACTGTATACTGAGAGGAGATACATATATATATATATATACATAGACTGTATACTGAGAGGAGATACATAAATATATATATATATATACATAGACTGTATACTGAGAGGAGATACATATATATATATACACATAGACTGTATACTGAGAGGAGATACACATATATATATACACATAGACTGTATACTGAGAGGAGATACATATATATATATATACATAGACTGTATACTGAGAGGAGATACATATATATATATATATACACATAGACTGTATACTGAGAGGAGATACATATATATATATACACATAGACTGTATACTGAGAGGAGATACATATATATATATATACATAGACTGTATACTGAGAGGAGATACATATATATATATATACACATAGACTGTATACTGAGAGGAGATACATATATATATATATACACATAGACTGTATACTGAGAGGAGATACATATATATATATACACATAGACTGTATACTGAGAGGAGATACATATATATATATATATACATAGACTGTATACTGAGAGGAGATACATATATATATACACATAGACTGTATACTGAGAGAAGATACATATATATATATATATATACATAGACTGTATACTGAGAGGAGATACATATATATATATACACATAGACTGTATACTGAGAGGAGATACACATATATATATATATATATACATAGACTGTATACTGAGAGGAGATACATATATATATATATACATACACATAGACTGTATACTGAGAGGAGATACATATATATACATAGACTGTATACTGAGAGGAGATACATATATATATATATATATACATAGACTGTATACTGAGAGGAGATACATATATATATATACACATAGACTGTATACTGAGAGGAGATACATATATATATATATACATAGACTGTATACTGAGAGGAGATACACATATATATATATATACATAGACTGTATACTGAGAGGAGATACATATATATATATATATATACATAGACTGTATACTGAGAGGAGATACACATATATATATATATATATACATAGACTGTATACTGAGAGGAGATACATATATATATATATACATACACATAGACTGTATACTGAGAGGAGATACATATATATACATAGACTGTATACTGAGAGGAGATACATATATATATATACACATAGACTGTATACTGAGAGGAGATACATATATATATATACATAGACTGTATACTGAGAGGAGATACACATATATATATATGTACATAGACTGTATACTGAGAGGAGATACATATATATATATATATACATAGACTGTATACTGAGAGGAGATACACATATATATATATATATATATACATAGACTGTATACTGAGAGGAGATACATATATATATATATACATACACATAGACTGTATACTGAGAGGAGATACATATATATACATAGACTGTATACTGAGAGGAGATACATATATATATACATAGACTGTATACTGAGAGGAGATACATATATATATATATATATATATATATACATAGACTGTATACTGAGAGGAGATACATATATATATACACATAGACTGTATACTGAGAGGAGATACATATATATATATATATATACACATAGACTGTATACTGAGAGGAGATACATATATATATATACATAGATTGTATACTGAGAGGAGATACATATATATACCATTATATGATTATTTGTAATATGCATTGATTACAAAATCAAATAAAGAGTGAAATAAAACTGCCCCTGCAGCTATTGTCTGTATGTCTCTATGAAGAGTCCAAATACAGGAAGTGAGGGCGGGACAAGTAGGACACTGTGCAGGCTCCTGGCTTGTCAATCATCCTGCTGTGTGAGTCGGGGGCGTGTCATAGAGCCTCAGTGCACAGAACCCTGCTTGTCCTCAGTACTCATAGCCCTACCTGTCCACCCCCACTTCCTGTATTTGGACTCCTCATAGAGACACACAGAAAATAGCTGCAGGGACAAAAATACAAACATTTTTTAACCAATGTATATTACAAATATACGTATAATGGTCTTATCTACATGATATAAAAAGTTTTTGTTGACGACAGGTGCATTTTAAGATGCACATTGGGTTAAACGATGCTGCGGAAGCTGATGAGACAGGAAGGAGCCAGCGGTTACGTCCTGTCCCTCCAGCTCAGGCTTCCTGTGCGGCAGCAGCTCAAGCTGTATAAGGGGCCCAAGTGCTGACGTGCGTCACATTTATGAAATGGCAGAGAGCGATCAGTTACACAGTGAAGGGAAATTACCTCAGCACAGTCCATTTCAAACTGAAAGGAAAAGTGTTCTGTGCTCTGTGTTGCCGTATTGTATTCCCGATCTCAGAGAGTTGTAGTAAAAGGTTTTTACAGTAATCAGGTTAATTACAAAGCCAAATTCTGTATGTGGAAGCTTAACCCCTTAAGGACACAGACCATTTCATTTTTGCATTTTTGTTTTTTCGTCCTCTCCTTCTAAGAACAACAACTCCATATAAAGACCCACGTGACGGCTTTGGCTTTTGCGTGACCGATTTGTAATGACACTTTTACCATAAAATTTACTCCGCAGTGAAAAAATTATTTGTGGCAGAAAATTAAAAATAAAACCACAATTGTGCAACTTTTTTTTTTTTGGGGGGGGGGTTGTTTTTCCACAGTGCATTATGGTAAAATTGACAGGTTCTCTTTAATGTGTGGGTCAATATTATTAGGGTGATCATCATATTTACACGCTTTACTATAACGGTAAAAAATAAACTTATTTTGTTTAAATGACCGTCAGCTGACCTATAACTTATTATTCCATCTACGCAGGGGTCTGAGGGGTCATTTTTGTGCCATGATATGTCGTTTTTAACAGTTTAACGTTTGCGTACATGTGACATTTTGTTCCCTCTTTTTGGGATGTGATGTGACCAAAATTCTGAAGTTTTGGACTTAGTATTTTTTTAAGTTTACAGCGTTCACCGTACTTATTTTATTTTAAGAGGTAACAGCGATATGTTGGTTGTTTGTTTATTTGTTTTACTTTTTTTATTAGTAAAATGGGAAAAGAGAGTAGTTTATTTTTTGGGGGCTTATTCACATTTTTTTAAACTCAGGGCATGCTGGGAGTTGTAGTTGTGTAGACGATAGAGAGACACATGTTAGGGCAGCAATCCTCCAGCTATGACTCTCCAGCTGTTGCAAAACTACAACTCCCAAAATGTCCTCACTGTCGGGCATGCTGGGAGTTGTAGTTTTGTACCATATAGATGAACCTTTAATTTGTGGTGAAATGTCTACGTGCACCAAACATATTAAATGGCGCCAGGCATGTGATAAATATGGTAGGGTACACAACAATTTTTACTTCAGTACATCCCTTTGTATGGTTAATTCTCTGCCACTTTTTAACCCGTTGCCCCAAAAGTTATGACTTTTTAACCCCTTCATGACACCGTGATTTTTTAAATTTTGGTCTGTGGTTTTTTCGCTCCTCACATTCTAAGACCCATAACTTTTTATTTTTCCAGAAAAAAAAAATGTAAGGCAAAATTGTGCAATTTTGAACGGCAATAATTTTTTGAGCGTTCACAATACAGTAAATCCAATTAAACCAAATCTGGGAAACTTTTGTTTCATTTTAAGGTAAAAATGAATTGAAAACTTGAAAAAGGAAAAAAAAAGTTTGTTCAATGCCTTTTTGACCCCTATATTGTTTTAATTTTTCCGCCTATGGAGCTAAGTTTGGGTTTATTTTTTGCGCCATGAGTTGTAATGTTTAACGGTACCACATTTGTGTATATTTGACTTTTTGATTACTTTTTATTACGTTTTTTTCTGGGACGTGATGTGACCAAAAATCAGCAATTTTGGTGTTTGGAATATTTTTGCCTTTACGCTTATACTGTGCAGCATCAGGAACATAATATAATAGGACAATTGCGCATGCGGTGATACCAAATATGTTTGTTTTTTTAACAGTGTTTTTAACCCCTTAAGGACCAAGGACTTACCGGTACGTCCTTGGTCCTGCTCCCGTGATATAATGCGGGGTTACACGGTAACCCCGCATCATACCACGGCGGGCCCGGCGTCATAGTGAAGCCAGGACCCGCCGCTAATAGCGCGCGGCGCTGATCACGGCGCCGCGCGCTATTAACCCTTAAGCCACGCGCTCAGAGCAGAGCCATGCAGCTAAAAGTGAAAGTAAAAACTGCCAGTTAGCTCAGTGGGCTGTTCGTGATAGCCGCGGCATCCCGAACAGCTTACAGGACAGCCGGAGGGTCCCTACCTGCCTCCTCGCTGTCCGATCACCGAATGACTGCTCAGTGCCTGAGATCCAGACAGAATCATCGATCACTGGTTTCCTATGAGAAACCAGTGATCAATGATAAAGATCAGTGTGTGCAGTGTTATAGGTCCCTATGGGATAACAATGATCAGTATAAGAGATCAGTGTGTGCAGTGTTATAGGTCCCTATGGGATAATAATGATCAGTATAAGAGATCAGTGTGTGCAGTGTTATAGGTCCCTATGGGATAACAGTGATCAGTGTGTGCAGTGTTATAGGTCCCTATGGGATAACAATGATCAGTATAAGAGATCAGTGTGTGCAGTGTTATAGGTCCCTATGGGATAATAATGATCAGTATAAGAGATCAGTGTGTGCAGTGTTATAGGTCCCTATGGGATAACAATGATCAGTATAAGAGATCAGTGTGTGCAGTGTTATAGGTCCCTATGGGATAATAATGATCAGTATAAGAGATCAGTGTGTGCAGTGTTATAGGTCCCTATGGGATAACAGTGATCAGTGTGTGCAGTGTTATAGGTCCCTATGGGATAACAATGATCAGTATAAGAGATCAGTGTGTGCAGTGTTATAGGTCCCTATGGGATAATAATGATCAGTATAAGAGATCAGTGTGTGCAGTGTTATAGGTCCCTATGGGATAACAATGATCAGTATAAGAGATCAGTGTGTGCAGTGTTATAGGTCCCTATGGGATAACAATGATCAGTATAAGAGATCAGTGTGTGCAGTGTTATAGGTCCCTATGGGATAATAATGATCAGTATAAGAGATCAGATGTGCAGTGTTATAGGTCCCTATGGGATAACAATGATCAGTATAAGAGATCAGTGTGTGCAGTGTTATAGGTCCCTATGGGATAACAATGATCAGTATAAGAGATCAGTGTGTGCAGTGTTATAGGTCCCTATGGGATAACAATGATCAGTATAAGAGATCAGTGTGTGCAGTGTTATAGGTCCCTATGGGATAACAATGATCAGTGTGTGCTGTGTTACAGGTCCCTATGGGAGAACAATGATCAGTATAAGAGATCAGTGTGTGCAGTGTTATAGGTCCCTATGGGATAACAATGATCAGTGTGTGCAGTGTTATAGCCCCTATGGGATAACAATGATCAGTGTGTGCAGTGTTATAGGTCCCTATGGGATAACAATGATCAGTGTGTGCAGTGTTATAGGTCCCTATGGTATAATAATGATCAGTATAAGAGATCAGTGTGTGCAGTGTTATAGCCCCCTATGGAATAATAATGATCAGTATAAGAGATCAGTGTGTGCAGTGTTATAGTCTCCTATGGGATAATAATGATCAGTATAAGAGATCAGTGTGTGCAGTGTTATAGGTCCCCTATGGGATAATAATGATCAGTATAAGAGATCAGTGTGTGCAGTGTTATAGGTCCCTATGGGATAATAATGATCAGTATAAGAGATCAGTGTGTGCAGTGTTATAGGTCCCTATGGGATAATAATGATCAGTATAAGAGATCAGTGTGTGCAGTGTTATAGGTCCCTATGGGATAACAATGATCAGTATAAGAGATCAGTGTGTGCAGTGTTATAGGTCCCTATGGGATAACAATGATCAGTATAAGAGATCAGTGTGTGCAGTGTTATAGGTCCCTATGGGATAACAATGATCAGTATAAGAGATCAGTGTGTGCAGTGTTATAGGTCCCTATGGGATAACAATGATCAGTGTGTGCTGTGTTACAGGTCCCTATGGGAGAACAATGATCAGTATAAGAGATCAGTGTGTGCAGTGTTATAGGTCCCTATGGGATAACAATGATCAGTGTGTGCAGTGTTATAGCCCCTATGGGATAACAATGATCAGTGTGTGCAGTGTTATAGGTCCCTATGGGATAACAATGATCAGTGTGTGCAGTGTTATAGGTCCCTATGGTATAATAATGATCAGTATAAGAGATCAGTGTGTGCAGTGTTATAGCCCCCTATGGAATAATAATGATCAGTATAAGAGATCAGTGTGTGCAGTGTTATAGTCTCCTATGGGATAATAATGATCAGTATAAGAGATCAGTGTGTGCAGTGTTATAGTCTCCTATGGGATAACAATGACCAGTATAAGAGATCAGTGTGTGCATTGTTATAGGTCCCTATGGGATAATAATGATCAGTATAAGAGATCAGTGTGTGCAGTGTTATAGGTCCCTATGGGATAACAATGATCAGTATAAGAGATCAGTGTGTGCAGTGTTATAGGTCCCTATGGGATAACAATGATCAGTGTGTGCTGTGTTACAGGTCCCTATGGGAGAACAATGATCAGTATAAGAGATCAGTGTGTGCAGTGTTATAGGTCCCTATGGGATAACAATGATCAGTGTGTGCAGTGTTATAGCCCCTATGGGATAACAATGATCAGTGTGTGCAGCGTTATAGGTCCCTATGGGATAACAATGATCAGTGTGTGCAGTGTTATAGGTCCCTATGGTATAATAATGATCAGTATAAGAGATCAGTGTGTGCAGTGTTATAATCTCCTATTTGATAATAATGATCAGTATAAGAGATCAGTGTGTGCAGTGTTATAGGTCCCTATGGGATAACAATGATCAGTGTGTGCAGTGTTATAGGTCCCTATGATATAATAATGATCAGTATAAGAGATCAGTGTGTGCAGTGTTATAGCCCCCTATGGAATAATAATGATCAGTATAAGAGATCAGTGTGTGCAGTGTTATAGTCTCCTAAGGGATAATAATGATCAGTATAAGAGATCAGTGTGTGCAGTGTTATAGGTCCCTATGGGATAACAATGATCAGTATAAGAGATCAGTGTGTGCAGTGTTATAGGTCCCTATGGGATAACAATGATCAGTATAAGAGATCAGTGTGTGCAGTGTTATAGGTCCCTATGGGATAACAATGATCAGTATAAGAGATCAGTGTGTGCAGTGTTATAGGTCCCTATGGGATAACAATGATCAGTGTGTGCTGTGTTACAGGTCCCTATGGGAGAACAATGATCAGTATAAGAGATCAGTGTGTGCAGTGTTATAGGTCCCTATGGGATAACAATGATCAGTGTGTGCAGTGTTATAGCCCCTATGGGATAACAATGATCAGTGTGTGCAGTGTTATAGGTCCCTATGGGATAACAATGATCAGTGTGTGCAGTGTTATAGGTCCCTATGGTATAATAATGATCAGTATAAGAGATCAGTGTGTGCAGTGTTATAGCCCCCTATGGAATAATAATGATCAGTATAAGAGATCAGTGTGTGCAGTGTTATAGTCTCCTATGGGATAATAATGATCAGTATAAGAGATCAGTGTGTGCAGTGTTATAGTCTCCTATGGGATAACAATGACCAGTATAAGAGATCAGTGTGTGCATTGTTATAGGTCCCTATGGGATAATAATGATCAGTATAAGAGATCAGTGTGTGCAGTGTTATAGGTCCCTATGGGATAACAATGATCAGTATAAGAGATCAGTGTGTGCAGTGTTATAGGTCCCTATGGGATAACAATGATCAGTGTGTGCTGTGTTACAGGTCCCTATGGGAGAACAATGATCAGTATAAGAGATCAGTGTGTGCAGTGTTATAGGTCCCTATGGGATAACAATGATCAGTGTGTGCAGTGTTATAGCCCCTATGGGATAACAATGATCAGTGTGTGCAGCGTTATAGGTCCCTATGATATAATAATGATCAGTATAAGAGATCAGTGTGTGCAGTGTTATAGCCCCCTATGGAATAATAATGATCAGTATAAGAGATCAGTGTGTGCAGTGTTATAGTCTCCTAAGGGATAATAATGATCAGTATAAGAGATCAGTGTGTGCAGTGTTATAGGTCCCTATGGGATAACAATGATCAGTGTGTGCAGTGTTATAGGTCGCTATGGGATAACAATGATCAGTGTGTGCAGTGTTATAGGTCCCTATGGTATAATAATGATCAGTGTGTGCAGTGTTATAGGTCCCTATGGGATAACAATGATCAGTGTGTGCAGTGTTATAGGTCCCTATGGGATAACAATGATCAGTGTGTGCAGTGTTATAGGTCCCTATGGGATAACAATGATCAGTGTGTGCAGTGTTATAGGTCCCTATGGGATAACAATGATCAGTGTGTGCAGTGTTATAGGTCCCTATGGGATAACAATGATCAGTGTGTGCAGTGTTATAGGTCCCTATGGGATAACAATGATCAGTGTGTGCAGTGTTATAGGTCCCTATGGGATAACAATGATCAGTGTGTGCAGTGTTATAGGTCCCTATGGGAGCTATAACACTGCAAAAAAAAAGTGGGGAAAAAAGTGAATAAAGATCATTTAACTCCTCCCCTATGAAAAGTTTGAATCACCCCCCTTTTCCCATAAAAAAAACAGTGTAAATAAAAATAAACATATATGGTATCACCGCGTGCGGAAATGTCCGAATTATAAAAATATATCATTAATTAAACCGCTCGGTCAATGGCGTGCGCGCAAAAAAATTCCAAAGTCCAAAATAGTGCATTTTTGGTCACTTTTTATATCATTTCAAAATTAATAAAAAGCGATCAATAAGTCCTATCAATGCAAAAATGGTACCGTTAAAAACTTCAGATCACGGCGCAAAAAATGAGCCTCATACCGCCCCATACACGGAAAAATAAAAAAGTTATAGGGGTCAGAAATGACAATTTTAAACGTATACATTTTCTTGCATGTAGTTATGATTTTTTCCAGAAGACAATATCCAACCTGTATAAGTCGGGGATCATTATAACCGTATGGACCTACAGAATAAAGATAAGGTGTCGTTTTTACCGAAAAATGTGCTACGTAGAAACGGAAGCCCCCAAAAGTTACAAAACAGCGTTTTTTTTAAGGGGTTAATAAATTTTTTTTAAAAATTTAGATTTTTTTACACCTTTTTTGGTTTCCCCTAGGGGCCTATCATAAGCCATCATTAGATCCTATTGCATTACATTGATCTATGTTTTCGGCGCTTGTTTGCATAGGGCTGCCAAGCCTTTAGCAATCACCGAGCCATCGAAGACCAGGAAGGGTAAATCCCCATTCTTCCCCGGCAACACATCTGCAGCCGCAACTGCACCTCTAGACCCCAGCGATTACCAGCATTTAATGTTTTTAGTGATCGCTATTGATCATGGCATTTAACCATTTCCGTGATGGACTTCGGAGCCAGCTCTGATGTCCGCCATTACCAGCAGATGTTGCGGCAGATCGCAAACAGCGATTTGACTCCATAATGTTTTCTCTCAAAGCTGCTGTAAACAAAAAAAGGTGTAAATCTTTTGATAAATTCCCCCGACATGTTTCCTTTATTCTGTGGATCAATTCTGATCACGGCATCAGAGGAGTTAATGGCATCAATGTGATCACTGATTCTTCATGTACAGGACGTAAATGTATATCCTGATATGCGAAATACCAGAACGTACATTACAGCCAATGTCCTTAAGGGGTTAAATAGGAACTTGTTGCCATGTAGGTCACAGACTTAACCATTGTAGCGTGGAGGCAGCTGGAACCTGAAACCGCCATAGTGTGAACACGATGCAACAGGAATCGCAGGAGTTGCTGAAACCTGTAGTGCGGCTGGTGCAGGGCCAGACGAGCAGAAATGGTGTTCAGGCACTGCAGCAGGACATCTCAGGGGCCACAAACCTCCCCATACAATGCAGAGTCCGGGCAGAGTTCCTCCAGAACTGAGTGAGAGACAGATAAAGTCCTGCAGGAAACCATTACATGACTTACTGCCGGGTCTATGAACTGAGTTTTTCACAGATGGCTTTTTCAGTTTGGCTTTATTTCTGCTAATAAATGACACCCTGGACTCTGTGGAGTGGTCGGGTTCCTTTTTAGGTTTGGCGCCCTGGACTCTGTGGAGTGGTCGGGTTCCTTTTTAGGTTTGGCGCCCTGGACTCTGGAGAGGGGTCGGGTTCCTTTTTAGGTTTGGCGCCCTGGACTTTGCGGAGTGGTCGGGTTCCTTTTTAGGTTTGGCGCCCTGGACTCTGCAGAGGGGTCAGGTTCCTTTTTAGGTTTGGCGCCCTGGACTCTGCAGAGGGGTCAGGTTCCTTTTTAGGTTTGGCGCCCTGGACTCTGTGGAGTGGTCGGGTTCCTTTTTAGGTTTGGCGCCCTGGACTCTAGGGAGTGGTCGGGTTCCTTTTTAGGTTTGGCGCCCTGGACTCTAGGGAGTGGTCGGGTTCCTTTTTAGGTTTGGCGCCCTGGACTCTAGGGAGTGGTCAGGTTCCTTTTTAGGTTTGGCGCCCTGGACTCTGTGGAGTGGTCGGGTTCCTTTTTAGGTTTGGCGCCCTGGACTCTGCAGAGGGGTCGGGTTCCTTTTTAGGTTTGGCGCCCTGGACTCTAGGGAGTGGTCAGGTTCCTTTTTAGGTTTGGCGCCCTGGACTCTGTGGAGTGGTCAGGTTCCTTTTTAGGTTTGGCGCCCTGGACTCTGCGGAGTGGTCTGGTTCCTTTTTAGGTTTGGCGCCCTGGACTCTAGGGAGTGGTCAGGTTCCTTTTTAGGTTTGGCGCCCTGGACTCTGTGGAGTGGTCGGGTTCCTTTTTAGGTTTGGCGCCCTGGACTCTGTGGAGTGGTCAGGTTCCTTTTTAGGTTTGGCGCCCTGGACTCTAGGGAGTGGTCGGGTTCCTTTTTAGGTTTGGCGCCCTGGACTCTAGGGAGTGGTCGGGTTCCTTTTTAGGTTTGGCGCCCTGGACTCTAGGGAGTGGTCAGGTTCCTTTTTAGGTTTGGCGCCCTGGACTCTGCAGAGGGGTCAGGTTCCTTTTTAGGTTTGGCGCCCTGGACTCTAGGGAGTGGTCGGGTTCCTTTTTAGGTTTGGCGCCCTGGACTCTGCAGAGGGGTCAGGTTCCTTTTTAGGTTTGGCGCCCTGGACTCTAGGGAGTGGTCAGGTTCCTTTTTAGGTTTGGCGCCCTGGACTCTGCAGAGGGGTCAGGTTCCTTTTTAGGTTTGGCGCCCTGGACTCTAGGGAGTGGTCAGGTTCCTTTTTAGGTTTGGCGCCCTGGACTCTGCAGAGGGGTCAGGTTCCTTTTTAGGTTTGGCGCCCTGGACTCTAGGGAGTGGTCGGGTTCCTTTTTAGGTTTGGCGCCCTGGACTTTGCGGAGTGGTCGGGTTCCTTTTTAGGTTTGGCGCCCTGGACTCTAGGGAGTGGTCAGGTTCCTTTTTAGGTTTGGCGCCCTGGACTCTGCAGAGGGGTCAGGTTCCTTTTTAGGTTTGGCGCCCTGGACTCTAGGGAGTGGTCAGGTTCCTTTTTAGGTTTGGCGCCCTGGACTCTGCAGAGGGGTCAGGTTCCTTTTTAGGTTTGGCGCCCTGGACTCTGGAGAGGGGTCAGGTTCCTTTTTAGGTTTGGCGCCCTGGACTCTAGGGAGTGGTCGGGTTCCTTTTTAGGTTTGGCGCCCTGGACTCTAGGGAGTGGTCGGGTTCCTTTTTAGGTTTGGCGCCCTGGACTCTAGGGAGTGGTCGGGTTCCTTTTTAGGTTTGGCGCCCTGGACTCTAGGGAGTGGTCGGGTTCCTTTTTAGGTTTGGCGCCCTGGACTCTGTGTAGTGGTCAGGTTCCTTTTTAGGTTTGGCGCCCTGGACTCTGCAGAGGGGTCGGGTTCCTTTTTAGGTTTGGCGCCCTGGACTCTGCGGAGTGGTCAGGTTCCTTTTTAGGTTTGGCGCCCTGGACTCTAGGGAGTGGTCAGGTTCCTTTTTAGGTTTGGCGCCCTGGACTCTAGGGAGTGGTCGGGTTCCTTTTTAGGTTTGGCGCCCTGGACTCTAGGGAGTGGTCGGGTTCCTTTTTAGGTTTGGCGCCCTGGACTCTAGGGAGTGGTCAGGTTCCTTTTTAGGTTTGGCGCCCTGGACTCTAGGGAGTGGTCAGGTTCCTTTTTAGGTTTGGCGCCCTGGACTCTGCAGAGGGGTCAGGTTCCTTTTTAGGTTTGGCGCCCTGGACTCTAGGGAGTGGTCGGGTTCCTTTTTAGGTTTGGCGCCCTGGACTTTGCGGAGTGGTCGGGTTCCTTTTTAGGTTTGGCGCCCTGGACTCTAGGGAGTGGTCAGGTTCCTTTTTAGGTTTGGCGCCCTGGACTCTGCAGAGGGGTCAGGTTCCTTTTTAGGTTTGGCGCCCTGGACTCTAGGGAGTGGTCAGGTTCCTTTTTAGGTTTGGCGCCCTGGACTCTGCAGAGGGGTCAGGTTCCTTTTTAGGTTTGGCGCCCTGGACTCTGGAGAGGGGTCAGGTTCCTTTTTAGGTTTGGCGCCCTGGACTCTAGGGAGTGGTCGGGTTCCTTTTTAGGTTTGGCGCCCTGGACTCTAGGGAGTGGTCGGGTTCCTTTTTAGGTTTGGCGCCCTGGACTCTAGGGAGTGGTCGGGTTCCTTTTTAGGTTTGGCGCCCTGGACTCTAGGGAGTGGTCGGGTTCCTTTTTAGGTTTGGCGCCCTGGACTCTGTGGAGTGGTCGGGTTCCTTTTTAGGTTTGGCGCCCTGGACTCTAGGGAGTAGTCGGGTTCCTTTTTAGGTTTGGCGCCCTGGACTCTGTGTAGTGGTCAGGTTCCTTTTTAGGTTTGGCGCCCTGGACTCTGCAGAGGGGTCGGGTTCCTTTTTAGGTTTGGCGCCCTGGACTCTGCGGAGTGGTCAGGTTCCTTTTTAGGTTTGGCGCCCTGGACTCTAGGGAGTGGTCAGGTTCCTTTTTAGGTTTGGCGCCCTGGACTCTAGGGAGTGGTCGGGTTCCTTTTTAGGTTTGGCGCCCTGGACTCTAGGGAGTGGTCGGGTTCCTTTTTAGGTTTGGCGCCCTGGACTCTAGGGAGTGGTCGGGTTCCTTTTTAGGTTTGGCGCCCTGGACTCTAGGGAGTGGTCAGGTTCCTTTTTAGGTTTGGCGCCCTGGACTCTGCAGAGGGGTCAGGTTCCTTTTTAGGTTTGGCGCCCTGGACTCTAGGGAGTGGTCGGGTTCCTTTTTAGGTTTGGCGCCCTGGACTTTGCGGAGTGGTCGGGTTCCTTTTTAGGTTTGGCGCCCTGGACTCTAGGGAGTGGTCAGGTTCCTTTTTAGGTTTGGCGCCCTGGACTCTGCAGAGGGGTCAGGTTCCTTTTTAGGTTTGGCGCCCTGGACTCTAGGAAGTGGTCAGGTTCCTTTTTAGGTTTGGCGCCCTGGACTCTGCAGAGGGGTCAGGTTCCTTTTTAGGTTTGGCGCCCTGGACTCTGGAGAGGGGTCAGGTTCCTTTTTAGGTTTGGCGCCCTGGACTCTAGGGAGTGGTCGGGTTCCTTTTTAGGTTTGGCGCCCTGGACTTTGCGGAGTGGTCGGGTTCCTTTTTAGGTTTGGCGCCCTGGACTCTAGGGAGTGGTCTGGTTCCTTTTTAGGTTTGGCGCCCTGGACTCTAGGGAGTGGTCAGGTTCCTTTTTAGGTTTGGCGCCCTGGACTCTGCAGAGGGGTCAGGTTCCTTTTTAGGTTTGGCGCCCTGGACTCTAGGGAGTGGTCGGGTTCCTTTTTAGGTTTGGCGCCCTGGACTCTGCAGAGGGGTCAGGTTCCTTTTTAGGTTTGGCGCCCTGGACTCTAGGGAGTGGTCAGGTTCCTTTTTAGGTTTGGCGCCCTGGACTCTGCAGAGGGGTCAGGTTCCTTTTTAGGTTTGGCGCCCTGGACTCTAGGGAGTGGTCAGGTTCCTTTTTAGGTTTGGCGCCCTGGACTCTAGGGAGTGGTCAGGTTCCTTTTTAGGTTTGGCGCCCTGGACTCTGCAGAGGGGTCAGGTTCCTTTTTAGGTTTGGCGCCCTGGACTCTAGGGAGTGGTCGGGTTCCTTTTTAGGTTTGGCGCCCTGGACTCTAGGGAGTGGTCGGGTTCCTTTTTAGGTTTGGCGCCCTGGACTCTAGGGAGTGGTCGGGTTCCTTTTTAGGTTTGGCGCCCTGAACTCTGCGGAGTGGTCAGGTTCCTTTTTAGGTTTGGGCCCTGGACTCTAGGGAGTGGTCGGGTCCCTTTTTAGGTTTGGCGCCCTGGACTTTGCGGAGTGGTCGGGTTCCTTTTTAGGTTTGGCGCCCTGGACTCTAGGGAGTGGTCGGGTTCCTTTTTAGGTTTGGCGCCCTGGACTCTGCAGAGGGGTCAGGTTCCTTTTTAGGTTTGGCGCCCTGGACTCTAGGGAGTGGTCAGGTTCCTTTTTAGGTTTGGCGCCCTGGACTCTAGGGAGTGGTCAGGTTCTTTTTTAGGTTTGGCGCCCTGGACTCTAGGGAGTGGTCGGGTTCCTTTTTAGGTTTGGCGCCCTGGACTCTAGGGAGTGGTCGGGTTCCTTTTTAGGTTTGGCGCCCTGGACTCTAGGGAGTGGTCGGGTTCCTTTTTAGGTTTGGCGCCCTGGACTCTAGGGAGTGGTCGGGTTCCTTTTTAGGTTTGGCGCCCTGGACTCTAGGGAGTGGTCGGGTTCCTTTTTAGGTTTGGCGCCCTGGACTCTAGGGAGTGGTCGGGTTCCTTTTTAGGTTTGGCGCCCTGGACTCTGCGGAGTGGTCGGGTTCCTTTTTAGGTTTGGCGCCCTGGACTCTGCGGAGTGGTCGGGTTCCTTTTTAGGTTTGGCGCCCTGGACTCTGCGGAGTGGTCGGGTTCCTTTTTAGGTTTGGCGCCCTGGACTCTGCGGAGTGGTCGGGTTCCTTTTTAGGTTTGGCGCCCTGGACTCTAGGGAGTGGTCGGGTTCCTTTTTAGGTTTGGCGCCCTGGACTCTAGGGAGTGGTCGGGTTCCTTTTTAGGTTTGGCGCCCTGGACTCTAGGGAGTGGTCGGGTTCCTTTTTAGGTTTGGCGCCCTGGACTCTAGGGAGTGGTCGGGTTCCTTTTTAGGTTTGGCGCCCTGGACTCTGCGGAGTGGTCGGGTTCCTTTTTAGGTTTGGCGCCCTGGACTCTGCGGAGTGGTCGGGTTCCTTTTTAGGTTTGGCGCCCTGGACTCTGCGGAGTGGTCGGGTTCCTTTTTAGGTTTGGCGCCCTGGACTCTGCGGAGTGGTCGGGTTCCTTTTTAGGTTTGGCGCCCTGGACTCTAGGGAGTGGTCGGGTTCCTTTTTAGGTTTGGCGCCCTGGACTCTAGGGAGTGGTCGGGTTCCTTTTTAGGTTTGGCGCCCTGGACTCTAGGGAGTGGTCGGGTTCCTTTTTAGGTTTGGCGCCCTGGACTCTGGAGAGGGGTCGGGTTCCTTTTTAGGTTTGGCGCCCTGGACTCTGCGGAGTGGTCGGGTTCCTTTTTAGGTTTGGCGCCCTGGACTCTGCGGAGTGGTCGGGTTCCTTTTTAGGTTTGGCGCCCTGGACTCTGCGGAGTGGTCGGGTTCCTTTTTAGGTTTGGCGCCCTGGACTCTGCGGAGTGGTCGGGTTCCTTTTTAGGTTTGGCGCCCTGGACTCTAGGGAGTGGTCGGGTTCCTTTTTAGGTTTGGCGCCCTGGACTCTGCGGAGTGGTCGGGTTCCTTTTTAGGTTTGGCGCCCTGGACTCTGCGGAGTGGTCGGGTTCCTTTTTAGGTTTGGCGCCCTGGACTCTGCGGAGTGGTCGGGTTCCTTTTTAGGTTTGGTTATTCCAGGCCAGTCGATGGCTTCACCAACCACATCTGCTGGAAGTCTCTTCCGATCATCTACTATTTCCTCACATTCTTTTTGTTCTTGTATTTTGGCTTCTTTCCTTTTGCTGCCCGAAGGCCATGTTGACCCTAAATCCTTCTCTTCTGACGTCAGCGATAACACAGAACCTCAGATAAGATCCTCGGAGGATTCCGGCTCCCAAGGCCATTACTTTACTTAACCTTGATCTGCAGATTCCGTTATTGACCTTTTACTAGATAAGTCAAGTTATTCTCCATTTTCCAGAATATTAACCCTATTGTGTCGCCGGCAAACAGGCACCAAACCTTCCCCTATATCATACAGACATAACCTATCCAGATAGGTCAGCATAGCATTACTTACCTGTCTGCCCCAGGTCTGATACCAGCACCATATCTGAAACACGACTTCCTGGTTGAACAGTTGCTCAGTATTACAATTCCCAGAATGCAGTGATGTCCCTCAGCTCTCACAATCCTCCCACCCAGAGCTTCTGAAAGACATCTACTGTATGCATTCCCTGTCTGCTCCTGTGTCTGTGACGTAGTTCAGCACAAGGCAGCATGCTGTACCCGCACCTCATTCATTAAATGTGCTAATAAAGATATTTATGTGTATATGATGGGGATGGTGACATCACTCTGGGGGTTGGGCTAGAGCTCAGGGGGCTGCTGAGACAATACCTCACTGTCTATGAGAGGACTACACCACTTCCCGTCGGTTGGGTAAGGTTGATTTCTATACAATTTTTGGAGTACCCCTTTATGCATTTGATCGGCTCTTTATGTGCAATTGAATCAATGCTGTTACTGAAGTCCAGATAAGCGATATATACAGGTCCAGATAAGCGATATATACAGCGATATATATACAGGTCCAGATAAGCGATATATACAGCGATATATATACAGGTCCAGATAAGCGATATATACAGCGATATATATACAGGTCCAGATAAGCGATATATACAGGTCCAGATAAGCGATATATACAGGTCCAGATAAGCGATATATACAGCAATATATACAGGTCCAGATAAGCAATATATACAGGTCCAGATAAGCAATATATACAGGTCCAGATAAGCGATATATACAAGTCCAGATAAGCTATATATGCAGGTCCAGATCGATATATACAGTGATATATACAAGTCCAGATAAGCGATATATACAGGTCCAGATAAGCGATATATACAGGTCCAGATAAGCGATATATACAGCGATATATACAAGTCCAGATAAGCTATATATACAGGTCCAGATCGATATATACAGTGATATATACAATTCCAGATAAGCGATATATACAGGTCCAGATAAGCGATATATACAGCGATATATACAAGTCCAGAAAAGCTATATATGCAGGTCCAGATCGATATATACAGTGATATATACAGGTCCAGATAAGCGATATATACAGGTCCAGATAAGCGATATATACAGGTCCAGATAAGCGATATATACAAGTCCAGATAAGCGATATATACAGGTCCAGATAAGCGATATATACAGCAATATATACAGGTCCAGATAAGCGATATATACAAGTCCAGATAAGCGATATATACAGTGATATATACAGGTCCAGATAAGTGATATATACAGGTCCAGATAAGCGATATATACAAGTCCAGATAAGCTATATATACAGGTCCAGATCGATATATACAGTGATATATACAATTCCAGATAAGCGATATATACAGGTCCAGATAAGCGATATATACAGTGATATATACAAGTCCAGATAAGCGATATATACAGGTCCAGATAAGCGATATATACAGTGATATATACAAGTCCAGCTAAGCGATATATACAGGTCCAGATAAGCGATGTATACAGGTCCAGATAAGCGATATATACAGGTCCAGATAAGCGATATATACAGCGATATATACAAGTCCAGATAAGCTATATATGCAGGTCCAAATCGATATATACAGTGATATATACAATTCCAGATAAGCGATATATACAGGTCCAGATAAGCGATATATACAGCGATATATACAAGTCCAGATAAGCGATATATACAGGGATATATATATATATATAGGTCCAGATAAGCGATATATACAGCGATATATACAGGTCCAGATAAGCGATATATACAGCGATATATACAAGTCCAGATAAGCTATATATGCAGGTCCAGATAAGCGATATATACAGGTCCAGATCAATATATACAGCGATATATATACAGGTCCAGATCAATATGTACAGCGATATATATATATAGGTCCAGATAAGCGATATATACAAGTCCAGATAAGCGATATATACAGGTCCAGATAAGCGATATATACAGCGATATATACAGCGATATATACAAGTCCAGATAAGCTATATATGCAGGTCCAGATCAATATATACAGCAATATATATATATATATAGGTCCAGTTAAGCGATATATACAGCGATATATACAAGTCCAGATAAGCTATATATGCAGGTCCAGATCAATATATACAGCGAGATATATATATATATATATATATATATATATATATATATATAGGTCCAGTTAAGCGATATATACAGCGATATATACAAGTCCAGATAAGCTATATATGCAGGTCCAGATCAATATATACAGCGATATATATAGGTCCAGATAAGCGATATACACAGTGATATATACAAGTCCAGATATGCGATATATACAAGTCCAGTTAAACAATTTATACAGCGATATATACAGGTCCAGTTAAGCGATATATACAGGTCCAGATGAGCGATATCTACAGGTCCAGATGAGCGATATCTACAGGTCCAGATGAGCGATATCTACAGGTCCAGTTAAGCGATATCTACAGGTCCAGATGAGCGATATATACAGGTCCAGTTAAGCGATATCTACAGGTCCAGATAAGCGATGTGTACAGGTCCAGTTAAGCGATATATACAGGTCCAGATGAGCGATATCTACAGGTCCAGATGAGCGATATCTACAGGTCCAGATGAGCGATATCTACAGGTCCAGATAAGCGATGTGTACAGGTCCAGTTAAGCGATATATACAGGTCCAGATGAGCGATATCTACAGGTCCAGATGAGCGATATCTACAGGTCCAGATGAGCGATATATACAGGTCCAGTTAAGCGATATCTACAGGTCCAGATAAGCGATATATACAGGTCCAGATAAGCGATATCTACAGCGATATATACAGATCCAGATAAGCTATATATGCAGGTCCAGATCGATATATACAGTGATACATACAAGTCCAGATAAGCGATATATACAGGTCCAGATAAGCGATATATACAGCGATATATACAAGTCCAGATAAGCGATATATACAGCGATATATATATATATATATATATATAGGTCCAGATAAGCGATATATACAAGTCCAGATAAGCGATATATACAGGTCCAGATAAGCGATATATACAGCGATATATACAAGTCCAGATAAGCTATATATGCAGGTCCAGATCAATATATACAGCGATATATATATATAGGTCCAGTTAAGCGATATATACAGCGATATATACAAGTCCAGATAAGCTATATATGCAGGTCCAGATCAATATATACAGCGATATATATATAGGTCCAGTTAAGCGATATATACAGCGATATATACAAGTCCAGATAAGCTATATATGCAGGTCCAGATCAATATATACAGCGATATATATATAGGTCCAGATAAGTGATATACACAGTGATATATACAAGTCCAGATATGCGATAAATACAAGTCCAGTTAAACAATTTATACAGCGATATATACAGGTCCAGTTAAGCGATATCTACAGGTCCAGATAAGCGATGTGTACAGGTCCAGATGAGCGATATCTACAGGTCCAGATGAGCGATATCTACAGGTCCAGATGAGCGATATCTACAGGTCCAGATGAGCGATATCTACAGGTCCAGATAAGCGATGTGTACAGGTCCAGTTAAGCGATATCTACAGGTCCAGATAAGCGATGTGTACAGGTCCAGTTAAGCGATATCTACAGGTCCAGATGAGCGATATCTACAGGTCCAGATAAGCGATATATACAGGTCCAGATAAGCGATATCTACAGCGATATATACAGGTCCAGATAAGCGATATATACAGGGCCAGATAAGCGATATCTACAGCGATATATACAGGTCCAGTTAAGCGATATATACAGCGATATATACAGGTCCAGATAAGCGATATCTACAGCGATATATACAGGTCCAGTTAAGCGATATATACAGCGATATATACAGGTCCAGATAAGCGATATATACAGGACCTGTTAAGTGATATCTACAGCGATATATACAGGTCCAGATAAGCGATATCTACAGGTCCAGATAAGCGATATATACAGGTCCAGATAAGCGATATCTACAGCGATATATACAGGTCCAGATAAGCGATATATACAGGTCCAGTTAAGTGATATCTACAGCAATATATACAGGTCCAGATAAGCGATATATACAGCGATATATACAGGTCCAGATAAGCGATATATACAGCGATATATACAGGTCCAGATAAGCGATATATACAGGTCCAGATAAGCGATATATACAGGTCCAACTTCATCCAGAACTTTACACACAGTCAAGGAAATCTATCCACCCTAGTGACGCCATGCTACTTTATCTAGTTTCCAACCCCAAAATAAGTTAATAATTTTGTCTACTTTTTGGTATTTGAAAAAAAAAAATAATGAAATCCATTTTTAATCTTAACAGGAACTCCCATGAAGAATGTTGAGGGAAATGGCGCATTACCCCTAAAATGTGAAGTAGAAGATGAAGATATTTTGATGCGCTCCTCTGAAGACAACTCCATTATCTTTAATGTAAATCCAGGACTTCACAATACAGATCGATCATATAATAATTCCCCTAATAATGAAGAACCTTCCCCTGAACCATCACATATTGTTAGAACAAGTACATTTTCTTGCTCAGAATGTGGCAAAAGTTTCTTGAAGAAAGCAGATCTTGTTAAACATAAAATATCTCACACAACAGAGAAGACATATTTGTGCTCAGAATGTGGTAAATGTTTTAAAAATAAGTCAAGTATTGTTTCACATAGGAGATGTCACACAGGAGAGATAATAACATTTTCTTGTTCGGAATGTGGGAAATGTTTTCCAAGGAAATCGCATCTTGACAGACATGAAAGAAGTCACACAGGAGAGAAGCCGTTTTCATGTTCAGAATGTGGTAAATGGTTTACAGATAAATCAAATCTTCTTAGACACGAAAGAATTCACACTGGGGAAAATTTGTTTTCATGTTCAGAATGTGGAAAATGTTTTACAGATAAATCAAATCTTATTATACATGAAAGAATTCACACAGGAGAAAAGCCATTTGCATGTTCTGAATGTGGGAAAAGTTTTAAAGCTAATTCACATCTACTTACACACATGAGAATGCACGCTGGAGATAAGGCATTTTCATGTTCAGAATGTGGAAAATATTTTCCAACTAAATCTCATCTTGTCATACATGAGAGAAGTCACACAGGAGAGAAGCCATTTTCATGTTCAGAATGTGGGAAATGTTTTGTAAAGAAATCATATCTTGTTATACATCAGAGAATTCATACAGGAGAGAAGCCGTATTCATGTTCTCTATGTGGCAAATGTTTTAAAGATAAATCACAGCTTGTTAGACATGGGATTTTTCACACAGGTGCGAAGCCGTATACATGTTCAGAATGTGGAAAATGTTTTATGAAGAAATCATATCTTGTAATACATCAGCGATTTCACACAGGAGAGAAACTATTTTCATGTTTAGAATGTGGAAAATGTTTTACAGATAAATCAAATCTTGTTATACACGAAAGAATTCACACAGGAGAGAAGCCATTTTCATGTTCACTATGTGGGAAAAAATTTACAACTCAGTCACATTGTGTTGCACATGAGAGAAGTCACACAGGAGAGAAGCCATTTCCATGTTCAGAATGTGGGAAATGTTTTACAGAAAAATCAAGTCTTAATAAACATCAGAGACGTCACACAGGGGAGAAGCCATATTCATGTTTGGAATGTGGAAAATGTTTTATGAATAAATCTAATCTTATAACACATCAGAGAATTCACACAGAAGAGAAGCCATATTCATGTCCACTATGTGACAAATGCTTTAAAGATAAATCACATCTTGCTATGCATGAGAGAATTCACACAGGAGAGAATCTATTTTCATGTTCAGTATGTGGGAGATGTTTTACAGTTAAAGCAAATCTTGTTAGACATGAGAGAATTCACACAGGAGAGAAGCCATATTCATGCTCATTTTGTAGGAAATGCTTTACAGATAAATCACAGCTTGTTAGACATGAGAGATGTCACACAGGGGAAAGGCCGTATTTATGTTCAGAATGTGGGAAATGTTTTACAGCTAAATCACATCTTGTTACACATATGAGAATTCACACAGGAATTAAGCCATATTCATGTTCAGAATGTGGGAAATGTTTTACAGAAAAATCACATCTTGTTAGACATGAGAAAAGTCACACAGGAGAGAAGCCATATTCGTGTTCAGAATGTGGGAAATGTTTTACAGCTAAATCACATCTTGTTACACATATGAGAATTCATACAGGAGAGAAGCCGTATTCATGTTCAGAATGTGGAAAATGTTTTACAGCTAAATCACATCTTGTAAATCATGTGAGAATTCATACAGGAGAGAAGCCATAGAAAGAGAGTATAGAAAGTGTTTTCTTTATCAAATCTGGTAATTTACCGGCATTAAACAGTTAGAAAAATGGTTTCTGAATTAACAGAATGTTAAACAGATTTGTAAATGACTTATATATCAAAATCTTAACCCTTCCAGCACTTATCAGCTGCTGTATGCTCCACAGGAAGTTGTCTAGTTCTTTCTCTCTGTTGCCATCTCTGTTCGTGTCAGGAACTATCCAGAGCTGGATGGGTTTGCAATGGGGATTTGCTCTGGACAATTCCTGACACGGACAGAGGTGGCAGCAGAGAGCACTGTGATCAGAAAGGCTAATTCCTCTGAGGTGAGCAGCAGCTGATCAGTATGGAAAGACTGGACATCTTTAAATAGTAGAATAGAATTTAGACATTTGTATAACTTTCTCTTACCAGTTGATTTTAAACCCTTTTTATCTGAAGTTCCCCTTTAATGAGCTTTCATTTTGGGTGGATTTAGCCTGGATCCGCAAACACTAATACATAAGGAAGATAAGTGGCGCCTGGTTTACTGTCACAGCAGGGAAGCGGATTTGGCTCCTTGCTTCTTATTACAGTGTTCACCCAGTCATGAGAAAACAGAATACAACTTTTTAAATCAACATTTTCTGTGGCCACATTTATTGTTGATCCTCATTCATACTGCAGCAAATGTGATGGAACTGAAGGGAAAAAATGGATTCATTTTCTTATAATTTGTTAAAGGATTTAAAAAAAATGGTAAATAAAATTGTCAGTTAGAGGTGTTAAAGGAGTAGTCCAGTGGTGAACAACTTATCCCCTATCCTAAGGATAGGGGATAAGTTTGAGATCGCGGGGGTCCGACCGCTGGGGCCCCCTGCGATCTCCTGTACGGAGCCCCGACAGCCCGCGGGAAGGGGGCGTGTCGACCTCCGCAATCTTCGGCAATCTCCGGCTCTGCCATAGAGATGTATTGAGGGGGCGTGTCGGTCGCAGCTTCGTGCGGAGGTCGACACCCGCTATCTGGCCGGAGAGCCTGGCCCCCGTACAGAGAGATCGCAGACCCCCCGCGATCTCAAACTTATCCCCTATCCTTAGGATAGGGGATACGTTTTTCACCACTGGACTACCCCTTTAATATAATAAAATACACTATATTCTCCTGTGCTGGCACGTTGGTCCACCTCACTGCCTCCCGCTCTCCTGACGACGTGCCGTCCCTGCTCTACTTTTGATGACCTGTCCCTGCTCTCCTGACGACGTGCCGTCTCTGCTCTCCTTTTGATGACCTGTCCCTGCTCTCCTGAGGACGTACCATCCATGCCCTCCTAATGTGCCGTCCCTTCTCTCCTGATGATTTGCTGTTCAAGCTATTCTGCTGATATTTTACACTGAAGCCTCAGTGATTTGCTGCAACGGCTTTGGAATGCCATCAGGGGAGCAGGGAGAGCACATCTCGAGAAAATTATGTTCCAGTTATACAGTGTATCAATACAGTGGCCCGCATTTATTAATGTCTGAGGATAAAAACATTCTCATAGCAACCAATCACTTGTCGCCTTTAATTTCTCAGGCTGATCTGGTAAAATGAAAGCTGAGCTCTGATTGGTTGCTATGAGCACATCAGACACATTGATAAATCTTCAGCAAGCAAGGAAAAGGGGGCTCAGCCGTCATGTGGGGGTAACATAATTCCAAAGAAAAAAGAACGAACACTAAACGATGCACAACGGAAAAAATAGACTTCTTTTTTAGAAAGAGGACAAAAACACTAAAAGGACTCAAACGAGCCACACAATGTTCATAGTAATACCACCAGTATACAAGGAGGAATATTAGCACCATACATATTACCATCATATTGTTACTGACCAAATCCTGTATCCTGAGACCAATATTATCAATAATACCAGTATACAAGGAGGAATATTAGCACCATACATATTACCATCATATTGTTACTGACCAAATCCTGTATCCTGAGACCAATATTATCAATAATACCAGTATACAAGGAGGAATATTAGCACCATACATATTACCATCATATTGTTACTGACCAAATCCTGTATCCTGAGACCAATATTATCAATAATACCAGTGTACAAGGAGGAATATTATCACCATACATATTACCATTATACTGTTACTGACCAAATCCTGTATCCTGAGACCAATATTATCAATAATACCAGTATACAAGAAGGAATATTATCACCATACATATTACCATCATATTGTTACTGACCAAATCCTGTATACTGAGACTAATATTACCAATAATACCAGTATACAAGGAGGAATATTATCACCATACATATTTCCCCCCACGTCTCCACGACAGCACCCATGAGATTATCTCCTCCTCCTGATTGAGACAGGAAAAAACACTGAGAGGTTAAATTCCCCACCCCTTCCTGTCCACACCAGTGTTTTTTCCTGTCCCTGTCAGGGAAGAAGCTGAGAGGTGCAGGGGGGGTTTCTGCATGAAGAAAATTGAAGGTCCTTACCGGGGCCTTGCAGACTCGGTGTGCGGGCATAGCACACCCCCTGTCTTTTTCTCCCCTTTAGTCCGGTCCACTCTGTGGGTCCCTAACAGCGGTCTCTGCCTTCAGCGAGGAGTTCTTTACCTCACGTGAGCGCTTCTTAGTTTATTTCCTCCCGGCAGATCTCCTTCCGGCCGGGATGCTGGCATTTGTCGTCACTTCCGGCCGCGCTGAGGCGGGGAATTTGAATCTGGAGACCGGCTTTGTACCTATAAGAAGCCCCTCTCCCAGATGGAAGCTGCTCTACCGGATTCCAGCGTTGAATATTACAAGGCTTCATCATGAGCTCATCTGCAAAGCTTCCAGATCCTCCAGTGATCCCAGGATCCGTGAGGGTCTATGGGTTCGCCCTGGCCTATCTTCATTGCATAGTGTTTTATCCTTCTCTTCCTTGTATTTGCAGGGAGACAAGGATTCTGCAGGTTCTTCGGTTAAACTGAAAAAATCAAAACCTAAGAACTGTGTTATTTGCTATAAGGAGTTTCCTGAATCTGCTTCTAGACCTCTGTGTAAATCATGTATTGCATCAGTAGTAAAAGATGACTCTCCAACTCTTATGGAAGAAATGAAATCCATGATTCTTTCCGAGATACCCTCCGCATTGGCCTCTTTTACACCTGTTACCCCTGTGGCATCCACTACTTCGGTTAATGTCTCAGCTGTAAAGAAGACTAAAACTGTCTTTTTCGGATTCTGAAGTGGAAAATCCTCATGAAGAGGAAGATTCCTCTTTGAAAAAATTCTTGTTTAATTCTGATGTTATAGAATCCTTAATTACGTCTGTCCGTACTACCTTGAAATTAGAGGAAGTTCAGGAGACTAAGTCCATCCAGGATGAGCTTTTTGGAGGCATAGGAGACAGGAAACCCTGTACTTTCCTTGTTTATACAAATTTGCATAAAATTATTAAAGATGAATGGGCAAAGCCAGAAAAGAATGCTGTTATTCCTAGGGGTCTTAATAGGCGATATCCCTTGGATGACGCAAACTCTACTACCTGGGACACGATACCATTAGTAGATATCCCGGTTGCTAAGGAAGCAAAGCGTACCTCTCTGCTGCTACACAACTTAAAGATCCAATGGATAGAACGGCAGAGAGTTTGCTTAAAAAGACCTGGGAGGCTGCTTCCTCACTGTTAAGGCCTAGTATAGCCTCTACCTGTGTAGCCAGGACTTAAGCAGTTTGGTTATACCAGTTGGAATACCACCTCCAGTCTGATACCCCTAAGGACCAGATTTTGGAATACTTACCTCTGCTTAAGATGGCATTTAATTTTTTATCAGATGCATCTGCAGAATCGGTAAAACTGGCTTCTCATACTGCTGTTTTGTCCAATACCACTAGGCGTGTACTGTGGTTAAAATCTTGGTCGGGAGACATGACTTCAAAAAGTTAACTCTGCTCCCTTCCTTCCTTTCCATGGAAATTTTTTGTTTGGTCCAGAGTTGGATTCTATTCTGGAAAAAGCAGCAGACAATAAAAAAGGATTGCCCTTAGATAAGGTCCAACCTAAAAAGTCTCCTTTTCGTCTTTTTTCAGACCAATCTTTCAGAGGGGGCAAAGGGAAACAGGATGTTGGTCTTATAGGAAGGGAGGTAGGGGTAGAAATATCTTTACTAACCCCGGTCAGTCCTCTTCAAACCCTAAGCAATGACGCCAGGACAGTGGGGGCAAGGCTTTCCCAATTTGTCCCAGTTTGGGAGTCACTACTATCCAAGAGGTTTCTCTCCTTCAGAGGGGCCTAGGTCATTACTCTTCCCTGTTTTTGGTTTCCAAACCAAACGGGAAGTTCCGTACAATTATAAACCTAAGACCCCTGAACAAATTTGTGGTTTACAAAAAATTCAAGATGGAAACTGTGAAGTCTGCAGTTCAGTTAATAAAGGAGGGGGCGGTGATGGCGACTATCGATCTTTGCAATGCATATTACCACATTCCCATCCATTAAAATTCCCAAAAATATTTGAGATTGCCATCCAGTGGGGGTCCAGGGTCTGCCACTTTCAGCTTGACTGTCTCCCACTCTGCCTGTCATCTGCGCCTCAAATTTTCTCAAGGTCTTAGCAGAGGTGGTTGCCCTTCTCAGAAAGGAGTCTATTCTAATTATCCCTTATCTAGATGACATACTGATAGTGACAAACTCTGTTCCTCAATTGGAACAAATTTGATGAAAAAATTAAAAAATGTTGTATTTTTTTTTTACTTTGAAGCTCTCTGCTTATAAGGAAAATGGATATTCCAAATAAATTATACATTGAGTCACATACAAAATATGTCTACTTTATGTTTGCATCATAAAGTTGAGATGTTTTTACTTTTGGAAGACATCAGAGGGCTTCAAAGTTCAGCAGCAATTTTCAAATTTTTCACAAAATTTTCAAAATCAGAATTTTTCAGGGACCAGTTGAGTTTTGAAGTGGATTCGAAGGGCCTTCATATTAGAAATACCCCACAAATGACCCAATTATAAAAACTGCACCCCTCAAAGTATCCAAAATGACATTCAGTAAGTGTGTTAACCCTTTAGGTGTTTCACAGGAATAGCAGCAAAGTGAAGGAGAAAATTCAAAATCTTCATTTTTTACACTCGCATGTTCTTGTAGACCCAGTTTTTGCATTTGTACAAGTGGTTATAGGAAAAAAGCCCCCCCAAAATTTGTAACCCAATTTCTCTCAAGTAAGGAAATACCTCATATGTGTATGTCAAGTGTTCGGCGGGCGCAGTAGAGGGCTCAGAAGGGAAGGAGCAACAATGGGATTTTGGAGAGTGAATTTTGCTGAAATGATTTTTGGGGGGCATGTCGCATTTAGGAAGCACCTATGGTGCCAGAACAGCAGAAAACCCCACATGGCATACTATTTTGGAAACTACACCCCTCAAGGCACGTAACAAGGGGTCCAGTTAGCCTTAACACCCCACAGGTGTTTGACAACTTTTCGTTAAAATCGGATGTGTAAATGGAAAAAAACATTTTTTAACTAAAGTGCAGTTTTTTCCCCAAATTTACCATTTTTACAAAGGGTAATGGGAGAAAATGCCCCCCAAAATTTGTAACCCCATCTCTTCTGAGTATGGAAATACCCCATGTTATGACGTAAAATGCTCTATGGGCGAACTACAATGCTCAGAAGAGAAGGAGTCACATTTGGCTTTTTGAAAGCAAATTTTGCTGAAATGGTTTTTGGAGGGCATGTCGCATTTAGGAAGCTCCTGTGGTGCCAGAACAGCAAAAAAATACCCACATGAAATACCATTTAAGGAACCTAACAAGAGGTACAGTGAGCCTTAACACCCACAGGTGTTTGACGACTTTTTGTTAAAGTTGGATGTGTAAATGAAAAAATTATTATTTTTTACTAAAATGCAGTTTTTCCCTAAATTTTACATTTTTACAAGGGGGAATAGGAGAAAATTACCCCCAAAATGTGTAACCCCATTTCTTCTGAGCATGGAAATACCCCATGTGGGGACGTCAAGTGCTCTGCTGGCGAACTACAATGCTCAGAAGAGGAGGAGCGCCATTGAGCTTTTGGATAGAGAATTCGTTTGTAATGGTAGTCAGGGGCCATGTGCGTTTACAAAGCCCCCCCGTGGTGCCAGAACAGTGGACCCCCCCACATGTGACCCCATTTTGGAAACGACACCCCTCACAGAATTTAATAAGGGGTGCAGTGAGTATTTACACCCCACTGGCGTTTGACAGATCTTTGGAACAGTGGGCTGTGCAAATGAAAAATTACATTTTTCCTTTTCACGGACCACTGTTCAAAAAATCTGTCAGACACCTGTGGGGCGTAAATGCTCACTGTACCCCTTATTACATTACATGAGGGGTGTAGTTTCCAAAATGGGGTCCATTGTTCTGGCACTATGGGGGCTTTGTAAACACACGTGGCCTTCAATTCCGGACAAATTTTCTCTTCAAAATCCCAATGGCGCTCCTTCTCTTCTGAGCATTGTAGTTCACCCACAGAGCACTTTACATCCGCACATGGGGTATGCTCTTACTCAAAAGAAATGGGGATACAAATTTTGGGGGGATTTTTTTCCTATTTTCCCTTGTGAAAATGAAAAATTTAGAGTAACACCAGCATTTTAGTGAAAATGTTTTTCTTTTTTCATTTTCCCATCCAACTTTAATGAAAATTCAAATCCCCAATTTAGGCCTCAAATGTACATAGTGCGCTCTCACTCCTGAGCCTTGTTGTGCGCCCACAGAGCATTTTACGCCCACATATGGGGTATTTCCGTACTCAGGAGAAATTGCGTTACAAATTTTGGGGGTCTTTTTTTCCTTTTACCTCTTTTAAAAAGTAAAGGGCAACACCTAGTGTCAATTTTTTTTATTTTTTACACTAACAGGCTGGTGTAGCCCCCAACTTTTCCTTTTCATAAGAGGTAAAAGGAGAAAAAGCCCCCAAAATTTGTAGTGTAATTTCTCCCGAGTACGGAAATACCCCATATGTGGCACTAAATTGTTTCCTGGAAATACGACACGGCTCCAAAGTGAGAGAGCGCCATGCGCATTTGAGGACTAAATTAGGGATTGCATAGGGGTGGACATAGGGGTATTCTACGCCAGTGATTGCAAAATAGGGTGCCTCCAGCTGTTGCTAAATTCCCAGCATGCCTGGACAGTCAGTGGCTGTCCAGAAATGCTGGGAGTTGTTGTTTTGCAACAGCTGGAGGCTCCGTTTTGGAAACACTGCCATACAAGACGTTTTTCATTTTTATTGGGGGGGGGGGGGGCAATGTAAGGGGGTGTATATGTTGTGTTTTACCCTTTATTATGTGTTAGTGTAGTGTAGTGTTTTTAGGGTACATTCGCACTGGCGTGTTACGGTGAGTTTCCCGCTAGGAGTTTGCGCTGCAGCAAAAAATTTGCCGCAGACCAAACTTGAAGCAGGAACCTCCAGCTCTTTCAAAACTACAACTCCCAGCATGCACTGACAGATCGTGCATGCTAGGAGTTGTAGTTTTGCAACAGCTGGAGGCACACTGGTTGGAAAACCTTCAGTTAGGTTCTGTTACCTAACTCAGTATTTTCCAACCAGTGTGCCTCCAGCTGTTGAGAACTACAACTCCCAGCATGTACTGATCACCGAAGGGCATGCTGGGAGATGTATTTATGGAACAGCTGGAGGTACACAACTACAACTCCCATCATGCCAAGGCAGCTGTTTGATGTCTGGGCATGCTGGGATTTGCAGTTTTGCAGCATCTGGAGGGCCATAGTTTCTAGACCAGTGCACAGTGATCTACAAACTGTGGACCTCCAGATGTTGCAAAACTACAAATCCCAGCATGCCTGGACAGCAAACAGCTATGTGGGCATGCTAGGAGTTGTAGTTTTGCAAGATCTGGAGGGATACAGTTTAGAGACCACTGTATAGTGGTCTCAGACTGTAGCCCTCCAGTTGTTCCAAAACTACATATTCCAGCATGCCCAAACAGCTGTCTGGGCATGCTGGGAGTTGTAGTTTTGCAACATCTGGAGGGCTACAGTTAGAGACCACTGTATAGTGGTCTCAGACTGTAGCCCTCCAGATCAACTTACCGGCTTCCGCAGGATCCAGGGAGCCGTCCTCTTCTGCCGCACAACATCGCCTCCCGCCGATCACCGTCGCCCGCAGCCTCCGGACGGGTAAGCGATCTTCGGCGTTCTGTCCCCTTCGTTTTCCCGTTCTGCCCCTCCTATTGTGGGTGGGCAGGATGGGGAAAACTAAAGTTAACCCCCCCACCTCTGCCACCTCACTCCTATCGCTTCAGGGGGATCGTAGGTGTCTTAGACAACTGTGATCCCCCTTATATTCCAGGTCACCAGGTCACTATAGACCCGTATGACCCGGAATAGGCGCAAATCGCAAGTGTGAATGCACTTGCGATTTGCGCCGATTGCCGACATGGGGGGTCTGATGACCCCCCTGGGCATTTGCGCGGGGTGCCTGCTGATAGATATCAGCAGTCACCCCGGTCCGATCCCTACCCGGCGTGCGGCGGGGACCGAAATTCCCACGGGCGTATGGATACGTCCTTGGTCCTTAAGTACCAGAAAGCCAGGGCGTATCCATACGCCCTAGATACTTAAGGGGTTAATGTTTTTATTCATCCATCTTGGTTTTCTTTTATTTCTGACTCTTTTATTCCCATAAGGTATATATTTATTACAGTGATCATTTAAGATATCTTTAAAAGTCTCCCATTTAGTGTCAGTATTGTTGTTTTTGAGGACAATATCCCATTTTATATTGTTAAAGGGGTACTCCGACCAGTAGTGTGGCATCAGAACGGGTGTTTACTGCGGCGGGGGCCATAGTCACCCCAAGGAGAACTCGTCTTTCCACAAAACATGTGGAGAGACTGACGTTTGTAAAGATGAATCAGGGATGGATCAGCCAGGATTTCCATCCACCAATGCCAGATGCCTCAGAGTAGATTGACCATGGTGCCACCAACACTGCACAAATATGGATAGTGCCAAACAGATTTAACCCCTTAAGGACCGGAGGTTTTTCCGTTTTTGCATTTTCGTTTTTTGCTCCTTGCCTTTAAAAAATCATAACTCTTTCAAATTTACACCTAAAAATCCATATGATGGCTTATTTTTTGCGCCACCAATTCTACTTTGTAATGACGTCAGTCATTTTGCCCAAAAATCTATGGTGAAGCGGGAAAAAAAATCATTGTGCGACAAAATTTAAAAAAAAACGCTGTTTTGTAACTTTTGGGGGCTTCCGTTTCTACGTAGTACATTTTTCGGTAAAAATGACACCTGATATGTATTCTGTAGGTCCATACGATTAAAATGATCCCCTACTTATATAGGTTTGATTTTGTCGGACTTCTGGAAAAAATCATAACTACATGCAGGAAAATTAATACGTTTAAAATTGTCATCTTCTGACCCCTATAACTTTTTTATTTTTCCGTGTATGGGGCGGTATGAGGGCTCATTTTTTGCGCCGTGATCTGAGGTTTTTAACGGTACCATTTTTGCATTGATAGGACTTATTGATCGCTTTTTATTCATTTTTTCATGATATAAAAAGTGACCAAAAATGCACTATTTTGGACTTTGGAATTTTTTTGCGCGCACGCCATTGACCGTGCGGTTTAATTAACGATATATTTTTATAATTCGGACATTTCCGCACGCGGCGATACCATTTATGTTTATTTTTATTTTTATTTACACTGTGTTTTTTCTTTTATGGGAAAAGGGGGGTGATTCAAACTTTTAATAGGGAAGGGGTTAAATGATGTTTATTCACTTTTTTTTTGCACTTTTTTTTTGCAGTGTTATAGGTCCCATAGGGACCTATAACACTGCACACACTGATCTTCTATGTTGATCACTGGTTTCTCATAAGAAACCAGTGATCAACGATTCTGCCGCATGACTGCTCATGCCTGGATCTCAGGCACTGAGCAGTCATTCGGCGATCGGACAGCGAGGAGGCAGGTAGGGGCCCTCCCGCTGTCCTGTCAGCTGTTCGGGATGCCGCGATTTCACCGCGGCTATCCCGAACAGCCCACTGAGCTAGCCGGCATGCTTTCGGTTTCACTTTAGACGCGGCGTTCAACTTTGAACGCCGCGTCTAAAGGGTTAATAGCGCGCGGCACAGCGATCAATGCCGCGCGCTATTAGCCACGGGTCCCGGCCGTTGTTAGAGGCCGGGCCCGACCCGCTATGACGCGGGGCCACGCCGTGGCCCCGCGTTATAGATCGGGAGTGGACACATGACGTTCCAGTACGTCATGTGTCCTTAAGGGGTTAAGCCACTGCTCCCCAGTTACAAACATTCCAGCCACCTTCATCACCAGGTACTGGTATTGCCACTCACCGCACCACTCTGTCACCGGGTCACTTTCAGGACTCCTGATGCTGCTGCCACCTCCAGGCTGTTTCATTCAGCCACTATTTTGTCTCCTCATGCTTCTGCCAACTCCAGGCTATGCCATTCAGGCAATTTATACTCTTCCAGCATTATTTCCATGTTGATACCAGACCAGTAATAAAAGGAATATTGCCAAGGACTAGCAGAAACAGGGAACTGTGGATAGTGACCACCGACTGTTGGAATTGACTGACTATCCCAAGTGGTAGATTTACCATTTTGAAGTTCCTCAGTTCCAGTAGGCTTTAAGTCGTTCTTTCTTTGTTGTGGTTCTTCAGTTGCAGAATTAAGTTGTATCATCTTTTCCTGTTCCTCCGATGAGCTAATGTCACTGGAACACACAATACTCATATTGTCATCTAATGAAGGATCCTTTTCTTCAGAAAACGTATCTATCATTTTATTATTTTGAATGTCAGGTGGTTTTCTGACAATTTTTGTGAAGCCCTTGGTTCTCCTCATGCTTCAGCCAACTCCAGGCTGTGCCATTCAGACACTATATGGTCTCCTCCTACTGATGCCACCTCCAGGCTCTGTCATTGTGCTGACATGTGACATGGGACTCCTTGTTAGATTAGGTCCTTTGTACCCACACGCCGGGGCCTGGGCCACTAAAACTTGAGTTAAAAGTCCAATTTCAAAATCATTCATTTTAATTTCAAAATTTTAAATTTAAATAAAAAAATCATACATTTCAATGGTCTCCTCATGCTTCAGCCAACTCCAGGCTGTGTCATTCAGGCAATATATTGTTTACTGATACTGCTGCTGGGCCTGGGAATAAAAATGTTGTTATGCTAGGTAGCACTAGTTATCCAAAATCTTAAAAAATCAAAAATTCTTGTGTTTTTTGGGGCAAAAAGGACAAAAAAAACTGCAGTTTTTCTTCTAATACCGTACAGTGATCACTAGAGAAACAGGAAAAAAAGCACTTACACTCTGTCAGTGGCCAACGAAAAGACCACTCACAACTTTATTGTGCGTTTCTAAAGTAGAAAGAGATCTTCTATGGTTGCCGCTGCCCTCCTCTCTGGTGGAATATTACCATTAGATATATGCATTGGAACAAAAGGAAAAACAACGAGGAGCGGACACACCTATGTTCTCTAAGTCTGCATGCACACTTTGATTATGTTCACCGGTACATTTACTTCACCAATGGGAGCCGAGTCCGTCCTGCTCCCCTCGCGCTGGTACGCTATTATATTCCACTTGTATCCAGGTGAGCTTCAGGTTTCCTCTTTCTTTTCTTTCTTGAATTGAATTTGTGCTGACAGCTTGAAATAATGTGTTAACAGGGACTAAATATAAAAATGCATTTTAATCACAAAGAAACAAACATAAAACAATTTATCCGACGCGTTGCGGAGTTGCCTTCTTCCTCAGGGAGAACCAAACTACAAATCATTCCTGCTATTTCTATTCCAAAAAATCCACTTCCCCCGGAAGTGACATCTGCACCTGATATATGCCTTTAGTAAAAAACACATTATATTTTCACCATAGAATTCTTCATGCCCGTTCCAACATCTCATTAAAACCCCTTGGGATTAACGTATCCTATTTAAATATATTAAAGCTTTCTCTCTTACAAAGTGTTCAAATAGGATGGTAATGGGCGCGAAATGTGTGCCAGTTTTTGCTAATTTGTATATCTCCTTTACGACGCAGGATGTATATTTACGTCCTCCGCCGGCTCCCGCGATATGCCGCGGGGTCACGCGGTGTCCCCGCGTCATATCGGGTTGGTCCCGGCGGCTATCAACGGCCGGGACCCGCGGCTAATACAGGACATCACCGATCGCGGTGATGCCCTGTATTAACCCTTCAAAGCTGACCGCCGCGTCTGAAGTGAAAGTATCCCGGCTGCTCAGTCGGGCTGTTCGGGACCGCCGCGGTGAAATCGTGGCGTCCCGAACAGTTTACAGGACACCGGGAGGGCCCTTACCTGCCTCCTCGGTGTCCGATCGACGAATGACTGCTCCGTGTCTGAGATCCAGGCAGGAGCAGTCAAGCGCTGATAACACTGATCACAGGCGTGTTAATACACGCCTGTGATCAGGATGAGAGATCAGTGTGTGCAGTGTTATAGTCTCCTATGGGATAATAATGATCAGTATAAGAGATCAGTGTGTGCAGTGTTATAGTCTCCTATGAGATAATAATGATCAGTATAAGAGATCAGTGTGTGCAGTGTTATAGGTCCCTATGGGATAATAATGATCAGTATAAGAGATCAGTGTTTGCAGTGTTATAGGTCCCTATGGGATAATAATGATCAGTATAAGAGATCAGTGTGTGCAGTGTTATTGTCTCCTATGGGATAATAATGATCAGTATAAGAGATCAGTGTGTGCAGTGTTATTGTCTCCTATGGGATAATAATGATCAGTATAAGAGATCAGTGTGTGCAGTGTTATAGTCTCCTATGGGATAATAATGATCAGTATAAGAGATCAGTGTGTGCAGTGTTATAGGTCCCTATGGGATAATAATGATCAGTATAAGAGATCAGTGTTTGCAGTGTTATAGGTCCCTATGGGATAATAATGATCAGTATAAGAGATCAGTGTGTGCAGTGTTATAGGTCCCTATGGGATAATAATGATCAGTATAAGAGATCAGTGTGTGCAGTGTTATAGTCTCCTATGGGATAATAATGATCAGTATAAGAGATCAGTGTGTGCAGTGTTATAGTCTCCTATGGGATAACAATGATCAGTATAAGAGATCAGTGTGTGCAGTGTTATAGTCTCCTATGGGATAATAATGATCAGTATAAGAGATCAGTGTGTGCAGTGTTATAGTCTCCTATGGGATAATAATGATCAGTATAAGAGATCAGTGTGTGCAGTGTTATAGGTCCCTATGGGATAATAATGATCAGTATAAGAGATCAGTGTTTGCAGTGTTATAGGTCCCTATGGGATAATAATGATCAGTATAAGAGATCAGTGTGTGCAGTGTTATTGTCTCCTATGGGATAATAATGATCAGTATAAGAGATCAGTGTGTGCAGTGTTATTGTCTCCTATGGGATAATAATGATCAGTATAAGAGATCAGTGTGTGCAGTGTTATAGTCTCCTATGGGATAATAATGATCAGTATAAGAGATCAGTGTGTGCAGTGTTATAGGTCCCTATGGGATAATAATGATCAGTATAAGAGATCAGTGTTTGCAGTGTTATAGGTCCCTATGGGATAATAATGATCAGTATAAGAGATCAGTGTGTGCAGTGTTATTGTCTCCTATGGGATAATAATGATCAGTATAAGAGATCAGTGTGTGCAGTGTTATAGTCTCCTATGGGATAATAATGATCAGTATAAGAGATCAGTGTGTGCAGTGTTATAGGTGCCTATGGGATAATAATGATCAGTATAAGAGATCAGTGTGTGCAGTGTTATTGTCTCCTATGGGATAATAATGATCAGTATAAGAGATCAGTGTGTGCAGTGTTATAGTCTCCTATGGGATAATAATGATCAGTATAAGAGATCAGTGTGTGCAGTGTTATAGGTCCCTATGGGATAATAATGATCAGTATAAGAGATCAGTGTGTGCAGTGTTATTGTCTCCTATGGGATAATAATGATCAGTATAAAAGGATCAGTGTGTGCAGTGTTATAGTCTCTTATGGGATAATAATGATCAGTATAAGAGGATCAGTGTGTGCAGTGTTATAGTCTCCTATGGGATAATAATGATCAGTATAAGAGATCAGTGTGTGCAGTGTTATAGTCTCCTATGGGATAACAATGATCAGTATAAGAGATCAGTGTGTGCAGTGTTATAGTCTCCTATGGGATAATAATGATCAGTATAAGAGATCAGTGTGTGCAGTGTTATAGGTCCCTATGGGATAACAATGATCAGTATAAGAGATCAGTGTTTGCAGTGTTATAGTCTCCTATGGGATAATAATGATCAGTATAAGAGATCAGTGTGTGCAGTGTTATAGGTCCCTATGAGATAATAATGATCAGTATAAGAGATCAGTGTGTGCAGTGTTATTGTCTCCTATGGGATAATAATGATCAGTATAAGAGATCAGTGTGTGCAGTGTTATAGTCTCCTATGGGATAATAATGATCAGTATAAGAGATCAGTGTGTGCAGTGTTATAGGTCCCTATGGGATAATAATGATCAGTATAAGAGATCAGTGTGTGCAGTGTTATTGTCTCCTATGGGATAATAATGATCAGTATAAGAGATCAGTGTGTGCAGTGTTATAGTCTCCTATGGGATAATAATGATCAGTATAAGAGATCAGTGTGTGCAGTGTTATAGTCTCCTATGGGATAATAATGATCAGTATAAGAGATCAGTGTGTGCAGTGTTATAGGTCCCTATGGGATAATAATGATCAGTATAAGAGATCCGTGTGTGCAGTGTTATAGGTCCCTATGTGATAATAATGATCAGTATAAGAGATCAGTGTGTGCAGTGTTATAGTTTTCTATGGGATAATAATGATCAGTATAAGAGATCAGTGTGTGCAGTGTTATAGGTCCCTATGTGATAATAATGATCAGTATAAGAGATCAGTGTGTGCAGTGTTATAGTCTCCTATGGGATAATAATGACCAGTATAAGAGATCAGTGTGTGCAGTGTTATAGGTCCCTATGGGATAACAATGATCAGTATAAGAGATCAGTGTGTGCAGTGTTATAGTCTCCTATGGGATAACAATGACCAGTATAAGAGATCAGTGTGTGCAGTGTTATAGGTCCTATGGGATAATAATGATCAGTATAAGAGATCAGTGTGTGCAGTGTTATAGGTCCCTATGTGATAATAATGATCAGTATAAGAGATCAGTGTGTGCAGTGTTATAGTCTCCTATGGGATAATAATGATCAGTATACGAGATCAGTGTGTACAGTGTTATAGGTCCCTATGGGATAATAATGATCAGTATAAGAGATCAGTGTGTGCAGTATTATAGTCTCCTATGTGATAATAATGATCAGTATAAGAGATCAGTGTGTGCAGTGTTATAGGTCCCTATGGGATAATAATGATCAGTATAAGAGATCAGTGTGTGCAGTGTTATAGGTCCCTATGGGATAATAATGATCAGTATAGGAGATCAGTGTGTGCAGTGTTATAATCTCCTATGGGATAACAATGACCAGTATAAGAGATCAGTGTGTGCAGTGTTATAGGTCCTATGGGATAATAATGATCAGTATAAGAGATCAGTGTGTGCAGTGTTATAGGTCCCTATGTGATAATAATGATCAGTATAAGAGATCAGTGTGTGCAGTGTTATAGTCTCCTATGGGATAACAATGATCAGTATAAGAGATCAGTGTGTGCAGTGTTATAGTCTCCTATGGGATAATAATGATCAGTATAAGAGATCAGTGTGTGCAGTGTTATAGTCTCCTATGGGATAATAATGATCAGTATAAGAGATCAGTGTGTACAGTGTTATAGGTCCCTATGGGATAACAATGATCAGTATAAGAGATCAGTGTGTGCAGTGTTATAGTCTCCTATGGGATAATAATGATCAGTATAAGAGATCAGTGTGTGCAGTGTTATAGGTCCCTATGGGATAATAATGATCAGTATAAGAGATCAGTGTGTGCAGTGTTATTGTCTCCTATGGGATAATAATGATCAGTATAAGAGATCAGTGTGTGCAGTGTTATAGTCTCCTATGGGATAATAATGATCAGTATAAGAGATCAGTGTGTGCAGTGTTATAGGTCCCTATGGGATAATAATGATCAGTATAAGAGATCAGTGTGTGCAGTGTTATTGTCTCCTATGGGATAATAATGATCAGTATAAGAGATCAGTGTGTGCAGTGTTATAGTCTCCTATGGGATAATAATGATCAGTATAAGAGATCAGTGTGTGCAGTGTTATAGTCTCCTATGGGATAATAATGATCAGTATAAGAGATCAGTGTGTGCAGTGTTATAGGTCCCTATGGGATAATAATGATCAGTATAAGAGATCAGTGTGTGCAGTGTTATAGGTCCCTATGTGAAAATAATGATCAGTATAAGAGATCAGTGTGTGCAGTGTTATAGTTTTCTATGGGATAATAATGATCAGTATAAGAGATCAGTGTGTGCAGTGTTATAGGTCCCTATGTGATAATAATGATCAGTATAAGAGATCAGTGTGTGCAGTGTTATAGTCTCCTATGGGATAATAATGACCAGTATAAGAGATCAGTGTGTGCAGTGTTATAGGTCCCTATGGGATAACAATGATCAGTATAAGAGATCAGTGTGTGCAGTGTTATAGTCTCCTATGGGATAACAATGACCAGTATAAGAGATCAGTGTGTGCAGTGTTATAGGTCCTATGGGATAATAATGATCAGTATAAGAGATCAGTGTGTGCAGTGTTATAGGTCCCTATGTGATAATAATGATCAGTATAAGAGATCAGTGTGTGCAGTGTTATAGTCTCCTATGGGATAATAATGATCAGTATAAGAGATCAGTGTGTACAGTGTTATAGGTCCCTATGGGATAATAATGATCAGTATAAGAGATCAGTGTGTGCAGTATTATAGTCTCCTATGTGATAATAATGATCAGTATAAGAGATCAGTGTGTGCAGTGTTATAGGTCCCTATGGGATAATAATGATCAGTATAAGAGATCAGTGTGTGCAGTGTTATAGTCTCCTATGGGATAATAATGATCAGTATAAGAGATCAGTGTGTGCAGTGTTATAGGTCCTATGGGATAATAATGATCAGTATAAGAGATCAGTGTGTGCAGTGTTATAGGTCCCTATGTGATAATAATGATCAGTATAAGAGATCAGTGTGTGCAGTGTTATAGTCTCCTATGGGATAACAATGATCAGTATAAGAGATCAGTGTGTGCAGTGTTATAGTCTCCTATGGGATAACAATGATCAGTATAAGAGATCAGTGTGTGCAGTGTTATAGTCTCCTATGGGATAATAATGATCAGTATAAGAGATCAGTGTGTGCAGTGTTATAGTCTCCTATGGGATAATAATGATCAGTATAAGAGATCAGTGTGTACAGTGTTATAGGTCCCTATGGGATAACAATGATCAGTATAAGAGATCAGTGTGTGCAGTGTTATAGTCTCCTATGGGATAATAATGATCAGTATAAGAGATCAGTGTGTGCAGTGTTATAGGTCCCTATGGGATAATAATGATCAGTATAAGAGATCAGTGTGTGCAGTGTTATTGTCTCCTATGGGATAATAATGATCAGTATAAGAGATCAGTGTGTGCAGTGTTATAGTCTCCTATGGGATAATAATGATCAGTATAAGAGATCAGTGTGTGCAGTGTTATAGGTCCCTATGGGATAATAATGATCAGTATAAGAGATCAGTGTGTGCAGTGTTATAGTCTCCTATGGGATAATAATGATCAGTATAAGAGATCAGTGTGTGCAGTGTTATAGGTCCCTATGGGATAATAATGATCAGTATAAGAGATCCGTGTGTGCAGTGTTATAGGTCCTATGGGATAATAATGATCAGTATAAGAGATCAGTGTGTGCAGTGTTATAGGTCCCTATGGGATAATAATGATCAGTATAAGAGATCCGTGTGTGCAGTGTTATAGGTCCCTATGTGATAATAATGATCAGTATAAGAGATCAGTGTGTGCAGTGTTATAGTTTTCTATGGGATAATAATGATCAGTATAAGAGATCAGTGTGTGCAGTGTTATAGGTCCCTATGTGATAATAATGATCAGTATAAGAGATCAGTGTGTGCAGTGTTATAGTCTCCTATGGGATAATAATGACCAGTATAAGAGATCAGTGTGTGCAGTGTTATAGGTCCCTATGGGATAACAATGACCAGTATAAGAGATCAGTGTGTGCAGTGTTATAGGTCCTATGGGATAATAATGATCAGTATAAGAGATCAGTGTGTGCAGTGTTATAGGTCCCTATGTGATAATAATGATCAGTATAAGAGATCAGTGTGTGCAGTGTTATAGTCTCCTATGGGATAATAATGATCAGTATAAGAGATCAGTGTGTACAGTGTTATAGGTCCCTATGGGATAATAATGATCAGTATAAGAGATCAGTGTGTGCAGTGTTATAGTCTCCTATGTGATAACAATGATCAGTATAAGAGATCAGTGTGTGCAGTGTTATAGGTCCCTATGGGATAATAATGATCAGTATAGGAGATCAGTGTGTGCAGTGTTATAATCTCCTATGGGATAACAATGACCAGTATAAGAGATCAGTGTGTGCAGTGTTATAGGTCCTATGGGATAATAATGATCAGTATAAGAGATCAGTGTGTGCAGTGTTATAGGTCCCTATGTGATAATAATGATCAGTATAAGAGATCAGTGTGTGCAGTGTTATAGGTCCCTATGGGATAATAATGATCAGTATAAGAGTTCAGTGTGTGCAGTGTTATAGTCTCCTATGGGATAATAATGATCAGTATAAGAGATCAGTGTGTGCAGTGTTATAGTCTCCTATGGGATAATAATGATCAGTATAAGAGATCAGTGTGTACAGTGTTATAGGTCCCTATGGGATAACAATGATCAGTATAAGAGATCAGTGTGTGCAGTGTTATAGTCTCCTATGGGATAATAATGATCAGTATAAGAGATCAGTGTGTACAGTGTTATAGGTCCCTATGGGATAACAATGATCAGTATAAGAGATCAGTGTGTGCAGTGTTATAGTCTCCTATGGGATAATAATGATCAGTATAAGAGATCAGTGTGTGCAGTGTTATAGTCTCCTATGGGATAACAATGATCAGTATAAGAGATCAGTGTGTGCAGTGTTATAGTCTCCTATGGGATAATAATGATCAGTATAAGAGATCAGTGTGTGCAGTGTTATAGTCTCCTATGGGATAATAATGATCAGTATAAGAGATCAGTGTGTGCAGTGTTATAGGTCCCTATGGGATAACAATGACCAGTATAAGAGATCAGTGTGTGCAGTGTTATAGGTCCCTATGGGATAACAATGATCAGTATAAGAGATCAGTGTGTGCAGTGTTATAGGTCCCTATGGGATAACAATGACCAGTATAAGAGATCAGTGTGTGCAGTGTTATAGGTCCCTATGGGATAACAATGATCAGTATAAGAGATCAGTGTGTGCAGTGTTATAGGTCCCTATGGGACCTATAACACTGTAAAAAAAAAGTGTTAATAAAGGTCATTTAACCCTTTCCCTAATAAAAGTTTGAATCACCCCCCTTTTCCCATAAAAAGAATAAAACAGTGTAAATAAAAAAATATAAACATATGTGGTATCGCCGCGTGCGTAAATGTCCGAACTATAAAAATATATCATTAATTAAACCGCACGGTCAATGGCGTACGCGCAAAAAAAATCCAAAGTCCGAAAAAGCGTATTTTTGGTCACTTTTTATACCATTAAAAAATGAATAAAAAGTGATCAAAAAGTCTGATCAAAACAAAAATCATACCGATAAAAACTTCAGATCACGACGCAAAAAATGAGTCCTCATACCGCCCTGTACGTGGAAAAATAAAAAAGTTATAGGGGTCAGAAGATGACATTTTTAAACGTATAAATTTTCCTGCATGTAGGTACGACAAAATCACCTATATAAGTCGGGGATCATTTTAACCGTATGGACCTACAGAATAATGATAAGGTGTCATTTTTACCGAAATATGCACTGCGTAGAAACGGAAGCCCCCAAAAGTTACAAAATGGCGTTTTTTCTTCGATTTTGTCGCACAATGATTTTTTTTCCGTTTCGCCGTGAATTTTTGGGTAAAATGACTAATGTCACTGCAAAGTAGAATTGGTGGCGCAAAAAATAAGCCATAATATGGATTTTTAGGTGGAAAATTGTAAGGGTTATGATTTTTAAAAGGTGATGAGGAAAAAACGGAAAAACCCTGAGTCCTTAAGGGGATATGGGGCGTTTAAGAGAGTTTTTATAGAAAATAGTATTTATATATCGCACATAACATTTTTTATAAGATATATTGTATGGCAGGGAAGTAAAAAAGATTTTTATGAATTTTTTTATATTATTAATCAAAACGATTGGGGGATTAAGTTTACAAAAAACATTAGCAAAGAGAGAACAACGTTTCTAGATTTGGAAATTTTTATTAAAAATAATTTATGTCACACTAGGACGCACTTTAAAACAGTGGACGCAAATGGCTACTTGCACTTCAAGAGTGAGCATTTAAAAAGCTGGAAAACGAATATCCCGTTTGGGCAACTGACAAGAATAAAAAGAAACTGCATGGACGAAACTGATTATCAAATTCAAGCTAAAATTATAGAAGATCGTTTTTTGGAAAAAGATTATCCATTACAGATAGTGAAAGGAGCTAGAAGGAAAACAGATGAAATAAAACGAAAAGAACAAATAGATAATCAAAGATTAGGACAGAAAAGTTAAAAACTAAAAATCTAAAAATATGAAACAGCGTTTGTCTCCCGTTATTCTAGAAATACTAAACAAATAGATAACATATTTTTAAAACACTGGAATATTGTAGGAATTGATCCTTTCCTAAAAGAAGCTTTAGGAGAGAATAAAGAAAGAACAAGATTCATTTATAGAAGAAATCCCCGTAGAGAAGAAAATAGCAGGCGGCACTCCAGGTACTTGGCCAATTAAAACCGCTTCTTTATTGCTATTCAGCAGGTCACAGCAAAGAGGAACACGCCAACAGTTTCACGTTACACAGAACGCTTTCTCAAGGCAGTGTGGGTAAAGGGGAACTCCCTATTTAACCCATCCAGCACCGGATAGTCACACCCATTAAACGCATATGTGTAAATTACACCCAATACAATTACATATTTAGTCCGACATAGAATCTTCAAAAAAACATACATATAATACCATAACATATAAAAGAACCCTCCACTGAGTGTATAAATGGATATAAAAATTTAACAAACAATACAAGAAAGAGGATAAATCATTTCTGTCATTCAAACCTGCACAACCGGTAGCACAAGTGCGTATGATCCAGGTCGCTTCTGTACAAATAATGTGGTGAATCTCTCGAATGTTACATTATCAGATGCATGCCTGTCTCTCTTATCTCGTGGTTTAAATTACTGCTTACCAAATAAGTTTGATGAGGTTAGGTTTCAAATAGATCGAGCAAAATCCTTACGCAAACTGAATCTTCATAAAATGTTCAAAAACAAAGGTAACAGTAGAGAGGGAGCCTTGACAGGGGGAAACCCCGGCTAAAATTGGGCCTTTAGGTTTCATTTACAACCCAAATTTGGAAGCGGACGATCAGCATGTAGTGTCGGAGCTAATGCAATTATTATTAGAACCGGATTTCTCGGGTAGTGAGGAGACCTCAAAATTCATGGGGGGGTGTTAAGTCAAGGTTCTTTCCCCCTTTGTCACCTGGCTCAAACCTAGAAATTTTTGAAAACAGTGTCCTGCATGATGTCAGAAGCTTGTTGTACCCTGAAACACGGGACAACTTGACACATGAGGAAAGGAATGCATTAAAATGGTTAAAAGGAAATGACAACATCATTTTGAAGCCCGCTGACAAAGGGGGAAATATAGTTATACTAGATAAATCGTCCTACCTGACTGAATCAATGCGACAGCTCTCCGACCCCCAGACGTACACCAAGCTTGACAGAGACCCCACACATGAGTACCAGATGAAGCTACAATCCCTCCTTAGAAGAGGGTGGAAATGGCAGTACTGACAAAAGACCTGGCAGAAAAATTGTTCCCCCTGCACCCATCTAAGCCTAATTGGTATTACCTAAAATTCACAAGGGTCTCGGGAACCCTCCAGGCTGGCCAATCGTGTCTGGGAGGGGCTCATTAACTGAGCCCCTTTCTCAATACCTGGACTGGTTCCTGAGACCCTTGTTGAAATGTGTTTCTTCGTACCTGGCAGATACGAAGGAATTGTTGCAGACTATTGAGGACGGGACGTGGTGGGGCAAATATGCCCTGGCCACCATCGACATGGTAGGGTTATATACCCGGATACGCCACGAAGATGGCATTAATGCAGTGCACCTATTCCTGCAGCAAGCAGGAAAAGATGTAAAATGTATCACATTTATATGTGAAGCGTTGGCATTTGTGCTGGAACATAATGCGTTTAAGTATGGTGCCACCTGGTATGCCCAAAGGACGGGGACAGCGATGGGCACGCCAGTGGCACCAACCTATTCAATTATCTTCCTGGCACTATGGGAGGAGCAAGTCATCTATGGGTCAAGAAATCCATTCTCCCGATTTATAGGGCATTGGACCCGATATATAGACGATGTGCTTCTCTCATGGACAGGGGCGGAGGAAGAATTTGGAAAATTTACCCAGTACTTGAATGTGAATGAATTTAATATGCAATTCACATCGAACTTTGTGGACAAGAAGGTGCAATTCCTGGACCTGGAGCTGACTGTGACTGATGAGGGTATGGAGGTAAGAGGTTATGACAAACCAACAGCTATGAACGCACTATTGCACTTTAATTGTTTCCATCCTGCACATGTAACCCGCTAGTTACCGTATGGGCAGTTTTTAAGACTCAAAAGGAATAATTCAGACGATGCGGTTTTTCTCCAACAGGCTTTTATGTTGATGCAGAAACTAAGGGACAGAGGATATAATGAGGATATCATTTACCAGGCATTTGAAAAAAGCTAATAAATTAGACAGGAAGGATCTAATAGTGGGATGGAAATAGAAAGAGATGAGGAACAAACGGGCAGTGTTTTCATTTGAATATTCTCCTGTGTCAGACTGCATAAGGCGTGCCAATTATAAAAACTGGCACATTTTGCAGTCTGACAAGGATCTGTTGGATATGGCGGAACAGCGTCCCATAATCTCCTTCAGAAGAACACACAATCTCAGGGACGAACTGGTGAGGAGTGCATTTGGGGACAAAATTGGAAAAACCACGTGGCTACAGCGGGGATTGCCCAAGGGCAATTTTTGCTGTGGAAGTTGCCCATATTGCACACAATTCGATACCTCTAAGATTTTACAACTAGGGCCAATACAGCATGTTGTTTCGGATTTTATGACGTGTCGTACAGATTTTATTGTCTATGTAATCATTTGCCCATGTTTTGAATGTTATATTGGTAAAACCATCCATCCGGTCTTTCACAGATTCCGAGAACACTTATATTCCCTACATACAGGAAAGGGATGCCCCAGGTTTATTTCACACATGAACAGCTGTCGTCATGCAGGAGATACCAAACACTTAAAATTTGAAGGACTACAACGCATTCAACAATCTGGTAGTGGTATGGATAGGCATTCCAGGCTGCTACAAGCAGAAGCGACCTGGATCATACGCACTCGTGCTACCGGTTGTGCAGGTTTGAATGACAGAAATGATTTATCCTCTTTCTTGTATTGTTTGTTACATTTTTATATCCATTTATACACTCAGTGGAGGGTTCTTTTATATGTTATGGTATTATATGTATGTTTTTTTGAAGATTCTATGTCGGACTAAATATGTAATTGTATTGGGTGTAATTTACACATATGCGTTTAATGGGTGTGACTATCCGGAGCTGGATGGGTTAAATAGGGAGTTCCCCTTTACCCACACTGCCTTGAGAAAGCGTTCTGTGTAATGTGAAACTGTTGGCGTGTTCCTCTTTGCTGTGACCTGCTGAATAGCAATAAAGAAGCGGTTTTAATTGGCCAAGTACCTGGAGTGCCGCCTGCTATTTTCCTCTCTACAGGGATATCTTTGTGGACTTGTCTGTTTGGAGCGAGCACGGTGGTCTCGGGAGATCCCGGATTCAAGTGTGGATATATTGGGCTGGAAAGGTGCATGCAATCACTTTCCTTGTCATTTATAGAAGAGCTAAAATGATCGCCCAGCAAATTGCTCCCTCTTATCCCTGTATAAATAAAAATGTGAAAAGCTTAGCACAAGGAGTTCATAAATGTGGACACAGAAAATGCGGGACGTGCAATAGCATTAAACAAGGTGTAAAGTCCATTACCAGTAAATCAACTGGAGAAGAACTAGCAATAAAATCATTTTTATATTGTAGTTCTGATTACGTTATATATGTTTTAGAGTGTCCTTGTGGCATTCAATATGTAGGGAGGACGTCACGAAAAAGAATAAATTCCCATAGGTTCAATATCTGACATCATTACACAAAACACATTGGCCCTCATTTACTAAGAGTGTTGTGTAGGTTTCTTTGTGGGTTTTAATTCCCTACAATTTATTTCCCACGGTATTTACTAAGGTTTCCCTACATTTTCCACTTTCCCTACACTTTGCTTTTTTTTACACATGCTCAGATCTGTAGGGTTTTCCTCAGCTGAAATCCACCACATTTTATCTAGAAACCTTAGCAAATATGTTGTTTTTTTGTTGAAATGTCGGGAACACGCCCCTTTTCAGAGACAACGCCCCCTTTTCCTGATGGACACGCCCCTTTTTCGGGTTTTCTCAGCAAAACGGAGAGTTAATCAGGGTTTTTTCAATTCTGGTGCACATTCTGGCGCAAAATCTGGCGCAGACAGAATTTCTGGCACAATGCAGCAGAATCTGGCGCACAACCTGACAAAACATGTTGGGTTTGCAATAGTAAATGAGGGCCAGTGTATCCCGACATTTTTCTGTAGCGCACAATGCAGACCCTGAACTCCTAACAGTGATCCCAATTGAGCAAGTAGAAAAAAGTTTAAGGAGGTTTTCAACACTTTGTAAGAGAGAAAGCTTTTATATATTTTAATTGGATATGTTAATCCCAAGGGGTTTTAATGAGATGTTGGAACGGGCATGAAGAATTCTATGGTGAAAATATAATGTGTTTTTTACTAAAGGTATATCTCAGGTGCAGATGTCACTTCCGGGGGAAGTGGATTTTTTGGAATAGAAATAGCAGGAATGATTTGTAGTTTGGTTCTCCCTGAGGAAGAAGGCAACTCCGCAATGCGTCGGATAAATTGTTTTATGTTTGTTTCTTTGTGATTAAAATGCATTTTTATATTTAGTCCCTGTTAACACATTATTTCAAGCTGTCAGCACAAATTCAATTCAAGAAAGAAAAGAAAGAGGAAACCTGAAGCTCACCTGGATACAAGTGGAATATAATAGCGTACCAGCGCGAGGGGAGCAGGACGGACTCGGCTCCCCTTGGTGAAGTAAATGTACCGGTGAACATAATCAAAGTGTGCATTCAGACTTAGAGAACATAGGTGTGTCCGCTCCTCGTTGTTTTTCCTTTTGTTCCAGTGTGTTTTTTGGGGGGGATTGTGAAGCCCTGGTGTGTACTCATGCTTTGGCCAACTCTAGGCTGTGTCATTCAGGCAATATATGGTTTACTGATACTGCTGCTGGGCCCGAAAATAAACCTATTGTTACGGTAGGTAGCACTAGCTATCCAAAATCTTCATTTTAAATTTCAAAAATTCTTGTGTTTTTTTTCTTGGGGATTGTGAAGCCCTGGTGTGTACTCATGCTTCAGCCAACTCCAGGCTGTGTCATTCAGGCAATATATGGTTTACTGATACTGCTGCTAGGCCTGGGTCTGGGAATAAAAATGTTGTTATGGTAGGTAGCACTAGTTATCCAAAATCTTCGGTTTAAATTTCTGAATTCATCTTTTAATCTTAGGGATTGTGAAGGCCTAGTGTCTACTCATGCTGCTACCAACTCCTGGCTGTGTCATTCAGCCACTATATGGTCTCCTCATGCTGCCAACACCTCCACGCTGTGTCATTCAGCCACTATATGGTCTCCTCATGCTGCCAACACCTCCACGCTGTGTTATTCAGCCACTATATGGTCTCCTCATACTGATGCCACCTCCAAGCTCTGTCATTGTGCCACTCTGCGTCAGTGATTCTAAAAGTGATGCCGGTAATCTGCATGTTATTCTGAATAACAGTATTATTTCACTACCCCAGCACACTCCATATGCGTGTTAGAACACAGCAAAGTGTTCTATACCCCTATTGAGGCTGTCTGTACGTCAGAAATAGCCATTTTTAATATAGATTAGCTGCAAATAAATATTTTCGGAAAATTTGGCGAATCGGCAGAATCGAATTTTTGAAAAGTTCGCTCAACTCTGTCACCATGCGTAGGGTACTCGTCCCTTATCTTTTCGACAGATTCCATCTCCAAATTGTCCTCAGGTCCCAGTTCCTCATTTTCCTTCTCCTCAAGAAGAACTGTCACGTATGGGCAGGGAAGAGTAAAGCCCTAAACTCACCAACTACCACTTGCCCTGCCTACTTGTGTACCCGCCTTTGGCAAAGGGTCCACAACCACGGTGACAGTCCCTGCCTGAATAAGTGCAGGGAGTCAAACATCAACAAAATAAACTGTAAATAAGCCAGAGGTCGGGACACTGTATGGAATCACACACACTAACAGAAATAATAACTAAACATATACACACATTAATGTTTTATATTATGTAAATCTTTATTAATCACAATTACAATAATAGATTAAAACACATATAGCCAAAGTACTGACACCCCGGGCTCCTCCATCATCTTATATATATATATACACCCCACAAAGTACTGACACCCCGGGCTCCTCCATCATCTTATATATATATATATATATGTATATATATATATATATATATATATATATATATATATATACACCCCACAAAGTACTGACACCCCGGGCTCCTCCATCATCATATATATATATATATATATATATATATATATATATATCCTTGACACTTTAAAATATCAGTCACAACCAGAAATACACTACAGGTAAGAACAAGGTGACAAGAATGTAATGATACACAGACCCCAGATTATGTTAAACCCCTGAGGAAGCTCGGTAGTCCGTGCAAAACATATGTTGGGGTTTGTACACATACTGGTAAGACTTGTATACTTGCAATAGATTCTGTTTAATACCTCATGCCTATAATCCTTAGACTTACATGCACTATGCACCTTACTAAGAATTCATTTGACTATACACTGTTATTTTGTGAACTGTTAATTTAACATAATCTGGGGTCTGTGTATCATTTCATTCTTGTCACCTTGTTCTTACCTGTAGTGTATTTCCGGTTGTGACTGATATTTTAAAGTGCCAAGTGATGAATTGACTATATGTGTTTTAATCTTTTATTGTAATTGTGATTAATAAAGATTTACACTGTTCAAAAAAATAAAGGGAACACTTAAACAACACAATGTCAATGACACTTCTGTGAAATCACACTGTCCACTCAGGAAGCAACACTGATTGACAATCAATTTCACATGCTGTTGTGTAAATGGAAACAGACAACAGGTGGAAATTATAGGCAATTAGAAAGACACCCCCCAATAAAGGAGTGGTTCTGCAGGTGGTGACCACAGACCACTTCTTAGTTCCTATGCTTCCTGGCTGATGTTTTGGTCACTTTTGAATGCTGGCAGTGCGTTCACTCTAGTGGTAGCATGAGACGGAGTCTACAACCCACACAAGTGGCTCAGGTAGTGCAGCTCATCCAGGATGGCACATCAATGCGAGCTGTGGCAAGAAGGTTTGCTGTGTCTGTCAGTGTAGTGTCCAGAGCATAGAGGCGCTACAAGGAGACAGGTCAGTACATCAGGAGATGTGGAGGAGGCCATAGGAGGGCAACAACCCAGCAGCAGGACCACTACCTCCGCCTTTGTGCAAGGAGGAGCAGGAGGAGCACTGCCAGAGCCCTGCAAAATGACCTCCAGCAGGCCACAAATGTGCATGTGTCCACTCAAACAGTCAGAAACAGAATCCATGAGGGTGGTATGAGGGCCCGACGTCCACAGGTGGGGGTTGTGCTTACAGCCCAACACCGTGCAGGACGTTTGGCATTTGCTAGAGAACACCAAGATTGGCAAACTGGCCACTGGCGCCCTGTGCTCTTCACAGATGAAAGCAGGTTCACACTCAGCACATGACAGATGTGACAGAGTCTGGAGATGCCATGGAGAACGTTCTGCTGCCTGCAACATCCTCCAGCATGACCGAATTGGCAGTGGGTCAGTAATGGTGTGGGGTGGCATTTCTTTGGGGGGCCCACACTCTCCTCCATACCTTCTTCCTCATTCATCACTATTAGCATTTGCTCCAGAAGGAATATGAGCAGCATTACATCACTAATTTCACTGTTTTCCTAACTGACAAATCTTGTTGCCTCTTTGAAAGGCCTGAACACGCAAAAGGTGTCCCTGATTAGCTGCCAATGCCTCAGCTGAAAGTCACACTGGCTCCAAAAATTGACTGTCTGCTGCATTAGGAAGTCGTCACTGGTATGCGCCGCATTCCACCATATTGGAACAAATGAGGCAGTGTTGAGGTACACCATTTTGGTGCTGTACGTGAAGGAAGGCATGTATAACCAGCACATCCATTAGACCACAAAAAATTCTCAAGAAATGTTTGACAAGGGAAGTCTCCAAAGAGAAAAAGTCTTGGTTCCACAGGCGCAAATCCACTCAGGAATGAAGGAGGTGGTATTTCTTCAACCAAACCATATTTATTGAGATTTATGAACTGTTCAAGCTTACAGAGCTACAATCATAACGCGTTTCAGGGTGTGAAACTCCGTGTGAGGTGATACACCACATAATACAGCAGTCTCATTACCTACTAATGTTCATACAATCCTTCAGTTGCGCACAAAATATCTCTGAACATGTCATTAAACAGTACTGTCACATCCATGGTCAAAATGATATCCTAGACACATCCATACTAACCATTTATGATACACAAATTGACACCAACCATACAGAACTGGATGATGAAGCATTAGCTGGTGTAACAGAACCATCCCAGACATTGGACAATTCTTGTAGCCTACCCTCTGCATCTGAGGTGTCTTTTTTAGGCTGCCGCCTGTGCATGTCCACACTGTCGCTACGTCCAGTCCTTTTCAGTCCCAAGTCATGTACGAACCCGCAGTGTTTCCTCTTCTGTCTCTCTCCACATCCCGTCTCCACCTATCGTCACATCTAAGCCAGGGAAATCAAAAAAGAAAGCCTGACCACGGGGAAGAAGGGGAGGAATGAAGAAAAGAAAAAAGTCACAATGTGAAGGGAGATTAGTGAAAATCTTTAATTTATTTTCCCACTTCTGTCTAAAGACTTGTCCTTTTGCCCTGCAACATCCCTGGATCCATTTCAATTGTTTTTAGATTTAATGAATATACTAGAACACTTACTCCTAACACCTATGAAACATGTGGAAGTATATGCTAAATCCTCATTTTATCCTGTGACTCAAAAGGGAAACATTATTGAGACTTTTAATGCTCTTATTTCCAATGATTTTGGAAAAATTTATGAACATCCTGTCTGTAATTTTACGAATAATGTATCTAAATGTGAAAGAATGGCTTTAAGGATCTAAAAAATAATGAATCTCTGGTGATTTGTTCTGAAGATAAAGGTGGGGGAACTGTGTTATTGAACTGTGATGATTATATTACTAAAGCCTTTCATATTCTTTCTGACGTTAATTATTATAGCAAATTATCATATGACCCCACACCAGATATTTTAAACAATATAATATTTTTATTCATAATGCAATAGAATCTAATATCTTAAATAAACGTGAGCAGAACTTTTTAAAAATTTTAAATTACAAAACTCTGATCTTTTATTATTTCCCTAAGGTCTACAAAAATGAAAAAAGATCTCTGGGGAGATTATGTGGATTAGTTTGGGGATTGGTTCGATTACTAGCCATTTATCCCACTATGTGGACCTTTTTTTGCAACAATATGTATTGGAACTACCGGCATTTCTAAGAGACTCCACGCAGTTGATTGCTGAACTTCAATCAGAGTCTTTCCCCCCTGGTTTCAAATTTTTGAGCCTTGCAGTTAGTGCACTTTACTCGAATATTTTGGGGAAAAGGACATCCAGGCTATTAAACATTTTTTGGATCTCAATGTTTCTATTGTTATGCAAATCTGTATTTGGGGCACTTCGAGTCCCTATACATTGCACAGTCCCATTGGATGGGCTTATATGTACTTTTTTAACGTCATTTTATAGACGATCTATTTATTATATGGGGGGGGGGTGTGAGCGACCAATGATGGGTATTTGGTGTTCCTTTCAAAGAGGTTGCTTTGCCGCGAGTAGTAGCATATCACGTGGCTATAGAGCGACCAATAGGAGAACATCTCGAGGTTTGTTTTGTGTTGGGATTTTTGGGACATACAGGTGCTTCAACCTTATTGGTCAGAAGGAGTGATCAATCAAATTATTTCTCGGATGGTGTATTGGCCAATCAAAATGTTGCCTACTGTGTCATTATGAGTGATGGAGAGATGCCGGCGGGGACTCAGACCTTAAGTGTTACCGCTTCTATAGATAATAGCCAATCGGCTTGGTTAAGATGATGTCTTCTTGGCCAATCAGGAGGCTGCTTCAAGTTCCATTGTGTAGATGGAAAGAAATTTACTCAGCATTTCACTCCTATGTGGGCGATAGCCAATCGGCTATCACTTCGGATGTCATTTGGACCAATCATATTCTTGCCTACTGTAGCGCTGAGTGTCGCGACGATTATGAATTAAAAGGTGATGGGAACTTATTGTGAGGTGTTTACATGGATGTTCTGTTAATGTGGTTTGTTCAATGTATTAATTGAAACCCATCGAGATCAGAGTTTTCATTTTGAAAATCCAGTAGTTTTCCCTTTGGTATAACTGTGTGCATCTCCTGCTGCAGGTTGCAGGGAAATGTTCTATAGGGACCAAAGAGGTACCTGAAAAATCACAATTATGTTTGATGGATGTGTGTCTTGATACACTATGAAGTTGGTATCCGTTCTTCACATTTGAGCGATGTTTGTTCATCCTGGTGCTCAGCATTTGTGTAGTCCTCCCGATATACTGGATGCCGTATGGGCATTCCAGCAAATATATCCCATAAGAGGATTTGCAGAACATTCGACTTCTCATTTTGTAAGATTCGCCTTTTGTCTTGGAGGTGACCTCTTTGCCCCGATTTGTTATGTTGTCATAGCATTTGCATTTGGTTGTGCCACATTTGAACGATCCCACTATTCCATTGCTCAAGATGTTTGTTTTTTTTTGGTGGTTTTTAGTTTGCTTGGAGCCAGAAGGTTTTTAAGTGACTTGTTTCTCCTGAAAGTGACCTGGGGTCATGCTGGAAGTATGTCTTTCAGGAAGGGGTCTATAAGGAGGATGTTCCAGTGGGATTGTAGGATTTGTTTGATGTTTTTATGGTCAGTGGAGTAAGTGGTTATGAAATTGTAAGAAAGGGGTTTCTCTTTGTCTGTAGTTTCAGGATTGTTTGTACGTTTGGGTTGTAGGCAGTTTTTTTGGTCCAAAATGTAGGCTTTTTGCTGTTACTTATGAGGGACATAGCCTTTTGTTCTGATTCTTTCATCCAGGGTCTTGCTCTGAATCTGAAAGTCTTTGTTAGTTGTGCAGTTCCGTCGTATTCGCATATATTGTCCATATGGGATGTTCTGAGTCCATTTTTTTGAGTGGCAGCAAGTAAAATCGAGATAGCTGTTTCCATCTACACTTTTGAAAAAGGTTTTTGTTTTGATCTTTTTTTGGGGGTCATATGAGACTATTACATCCAGAAATTCTGCATCGTTTTGATAGTGTGTGCACGTGAAATGGACATTCCAAGTGTTATTGTTCAGAGAGGTGATGAATCTGTTGAGGTTTTCGGCACTGCTATCCCATACAATTAAGATATCGTCGATGTGTCAAGGAGTGCGTCGGCTGTGGGAGGAAGTTAAGTGGCTCCTATTAGAGGTATGGAAAGGGGAGGTAGAGTTTTTATGGGGTCCAAAGATGGCATTATTATTAGTAGGAATAGAACTAATGACATAAAAATCAAGTGAAAACCTTTCATATTTTAGCGACTACTTGGAACGCAATAGCCAAAAATTGGAAAAACTTGGAATTGCCAAATATATTAAGATTAATAGCTCCTCTAAAACAAACATGCATTATGGAAAAATTATGGCAGGGTAGAATGATAAGCACTCAAGGACAGAAGGGAGAAATTGAGTGGTGAGAAAAATGTTATATGGAACTGGATAAAGCAGAAAAGATGAAATGGGAAACTCTGAAATAACACTTGCGGCGCAGCTAATGAATTATAAATGTGTATTGTGACAAGAATGAAGTACAGGGAATCATTATGAAGGAGGAGACATGTAGTGTTAGCCATGACTAGAAGTTATGAGTAACAGATTATGAGCCACAACCAAGAGGTAAGCGCCATAAGAGGAAGGATCTGAAGTGGAGAGAAGAGGGAAGCGATTGATTGAGGAATGGATGAATGAATGAATAAGTTAGTTTGTTTTGTGAGTGAGAACATATTGTTAAACCATTCATAAGAATTGATTTCAATAGTTTTTTCTTTTTGTGTTTGTTATTATATGTTATTATTTGACTTTGAAAATTAATAAAAGAAAATTGGCACACAGGCAAAATAGTAAAAAAAAAAAGATATCGTTGATGTATCGTTTATACGTGATGCAGGTGGTGGAATAGGGGATAGCGGTATAACAGTTGTTCTTCGAAGGCACAAATGAATAAATTTGCAAAGCTGGGTGCGAACCGCGTCCCCATTGCAGTCCTGCAGTGCTGGTGATAGATGCGACCATTGAACTGGAAGAAATAGTGTTCCAGGATAAACCTGATGGCGTTGATGTCGATTTTATCAGTGCTCTTGTAATACCGTATACCGAATTTATATACCCAAGTATACCAAATTAAATCAAACAGAGCCATTGTCAGTTTCAAATGCTGTCTTTATTATACCGTTCACATGGTTATATAACCTCTGTACTTAGCATAAGTTCCCACCCCCTACTGGGGGGGGGGGGGAGGTATTCTTTTCTTGAAAAGTTTGGCAGGCTTCTTTGTTCAGACACTCTACACGATGGGAGGGATGAGACAGGAAGGAGCAGAATGACATTAGGGGGAGGGGTAGCTTTGTCTAAATGGGCATTTTACATATACAGTACATAAACTTATATATCCACGCACATAGACAACTATTACAATCCCCCCTAAAATGACCATTTCCCCATTCCCTAATTTCCATCATCCTAACTCATCTGCCCCAATGTGTTTTCTTGAACACTTCACTGTACTTTAGATGACCCATGGCTTTTCCATATCGGGGTGAGCGGTACAGGGGTTGGGAGGGTGGATGGGTGCTACGGGCAACGGTCCATATCACGCTGGATCGCGCTTCATCAGGCCCTACGTCACTGGACTAGAGGAGGTGTTTTAACATCATTGCAGGATGAAACAAAGATAGTGACGTGGACATGGAACGGGAATGGAGCGGGAACATACAAAAAGTAAGAAAATACAAAAGATCCAAGAAACAATATAAAGTGATGTTAAAAACAATACATCATGTCTGTGAATCATGTGGATGCATCAAGGTTGTTATTTATATAAAAACTGCCATTGTACTCATTCGGGCCTAGTGGGCCCGTCGCATTGGTGCGAAGAATCCACCTGGATTCCTGCAATAACAGCCTTTGATGCATATCTCCGCCTGCTGGGGATTGTTCAATTGGTTCCAAAACCATAAATTTAAATACTTTAACCCTTTAAGGACCCAGCCAATTTTCACTGTAGGACCCGGCCATTTTTTGCACATCTGACCACTGTCACTTTAAGCATTAATAACTCTGATGCTTTTACCTTTCATTCTGATTCTGAGACAGTTTTTTCGTGACATATTCTACTTTAACATAGTGGTAACTTGCATCCTTACTTGGAAAAAAATCCCAAAATTTTATGAAAAATGTGAAAATTTTGCATTTTTCTAACTTTGAAGCTCTCTGCTTGTAAGGAAAATGGATATTCCAAATAAAACATTTTTTTGATTCACATATACAATATGTCTACTTTATGTTTGCATCATAAAATTGACGTGTTTTTACTTTTGGAAGACACCAGAGGGCTTCAAAGTTCAGCATCAATTTTCCAATTTTTCACAACATTTTCAAACTCACTATTTTTCAGGGACCAGTTCAGGTCTGAAGTGGATTTGAAGGGTCTTCATATTAGAAATACCCCACAAATGACCCCATTATAAAAACTGCACCCACTAAAGTATTCATAATGACATTCAGTCAGTGTTTTAACCCTTTAGGTATTTCACAGGAATAGCAGCAAAGTGAAGGAGAAAATTCACGATCTTAATTTTTTACACTCGCATGTTCTTGTAGACCCAATTTTTTAATCTTTACAAGGGGTAAAAGGAGAAAATTTATACTTATGTTTGTAGCCCAATTGCTCTCGAGTAAGCACATACCTCATATGTCTATGTAAATTGTTCGGCGGGCGCAGTAGAGGGCTCAGAAGCGAAGGAGCAACAAGGGGATTTTGGAGAGTACGTTTTTCTGAAATGATTTTTGGGGGGCATGTTGACTTTAGGAAGCCCCTATGGTGCCAGAACAGAAAAAAAAACACACGCCATACCATTTTGGAAACTAGACCCCTTGAGGAACGTAACAAGGAATTAAGTGAGCCTTAATACCCCACAGGTGTTTCACGACTTTTGCATATGTATAAAAAAAAAAAAAATTTTCCCTAAAATGTGTGTTTCCGCCCCAAATTTCACATTTTTGCAAGGGTTAATAGCAGAAAATACCCCCCAAAATTTGTAACCCCATCTCTTCTGAGTATGGAGGTACTCCATAAGTTGACCTGAAGTGCACTACGGGCGAACTATAATGCTCAGAAGAGAAGGAGTCATATTTGGCTTTTTGAGAGCAAATTTTGCTCGGGGGGGCATGTCGCATTTAGGAAGCCCCTATGGTGCCAGGACAGAAGAAAAAAACCCACATGGCATACCATTTTGGACACTAGACCCCTTCAGGAACGTAACAAGGAATAAAGTGAGCCTTAATACCCCACAGGGGTTTCACGACTTTTGCATATGTAAAAAAAAATAAAAAAATTTCACAAATATGTGTGCTTCCCCCCCAAATTTCACATTTTTGTAAGGGTTAATAGCAGAAAAGACCCCCCAAAATTTGTAACCCTATCTCTTATGAGTATAGAAATACCCCATGTGTGGACGTCAAGTGCTCTGCTGGCGAACTACAATGCTCAGAAGAGAAGGAGCGCCATTGAGCTTTTGGGAAAAAAATTGTTTGGAATGGAAGTCAGGGGCCATGTGCGTTTTCAAAGCCCCCCCCCCCGTGGTGCCAGAACAGCGGGCCCCCCACATGTGACCCTATTTTGGAAACTACACCCCTCACAGAATTTAATAAGGGGTGCAGTGAGTATTTACACCCCACTGGCGTTTGACAGAACTTTGGAACAGTGGGCTGTGCAAATGAAAAATTTAATCTTTCATTTTCACGGACCACTGTTCCAAAAATCTGCCAGACCCCTGTAGAGCGTAAATGCTCACTGTACCCCTTATTACATTACGTGAGGGGTGTAGTTTCCAAAATGGGATCACATGTGGGTATTTATTTTTTTGTGTTTATGTCAGAACCGCTGTAAAATTAGCCACCCCTGTGCAAATCACCTATTTAGACCTCAAATGTACATAGTGCGCTCTCACTCCTGAGCCTTGTTGTACGCCCGCAGAGCATTTTACACCTAGATATGGGGTATTTCTGTACTAATTGCGTTAAAAATTTTGGGGGTCTTTTTTTCTTTTTAACGCTTGTGAAAATAAAAAGTATAGGGCAACACCAGCATGTTAGTGTAAATTTTTTATTTTTTTTACACTAACAAGCTGGTGTAGCCCCAACTTTTCCTTTTTCATAAGGGTTAAAAGGAGAAAAAGCCCCACAAAATTTGTAGTGCAATTTCTCCCAAGTACGGAAATACCCTATATGTGGCCCTAAACTGTTTCATTGAAATACGACAGGGCTCCGAAGTGAGAGAGCTCCATGCGCATTTGAGGACTAAATTAGGGATTGCAAAGGGGTGGACATAGGGGTATTCTACGCCAGTGATTCCCAAACAGGGTGCCTCCAGCTGTTGCTAAATTTCCAGCATGCCTGGACAGTCAGTGGCTGTCCGGAAATGCTGGGAGTTGTGGTTTTGCAACAGCTGGAGGCTCCGTTTTGGAAACGCTGCCATACAATACGGTTTTAATTTTTATTGGGGGGGGGGGGGCAGTGTAAGGGGGTGTATATGTTGTGTTTTACTCTTTATTATGTGTTAGTGTAGTGTAGTGTTTTTAGGGTACATTCGCACTGACGTGTTACGGTGAGTTTCCCGCTAGGAGTTTGAGCTGCGGCGAAAAATTTGCCGCAGCCCAAACTTGAAGCAGGAAACTTACTGTAAACCTGCAGGTGAATGTACCCTGTACGGTCACATGGGGGGGGGGGGGGGGGCGCAAACCTCCAGCTGTTTCAAAACTACAACTACCAGCATGTACTGACAGACCGTGCATGCTGGGAGTTGTACTTTTGCAACAGCTGGAGACACACTGGTTGGAAAACCTTCAGTTAGGTTCTGTTACCTAACTCAGTATTTTCCAACCAGTGTGCCTCCAGCTGTTGCAAAACTACAACTCCCAGCATGTACTGATCGCCGAAGGGCATGCTGGGAGATGTAGTTATGCAATAGCTGGAGGTACGCAACTACAACTCCCAGCATGCCGAGACAGCTGATTGCTGTTTGGACATGCTGGGATTTGCAGTTTTGCAACATCTGTAGGGCTACAGTTTTAGAGAACACTGCAAAGTGATCTCCAAACTGTGGTCCTCCAGCTGTTGCAAAACTACAATTCCCAGCATGCCCTGACAGCAAACAGTTGTTTGGGCATGCTAGGAGTTGTAGTTTTGCAAGATCTGGAGGGCTACAGTTTAGGGACCACTATATAGTGTATAGTGTATATAGTATTTTTGTTTTGCCTGTGTAGTGTCTCCCAAAAGCACAGATGAGGGCATACACCACATAGGCCGTTTTGCAAGTGGCAAATTGTTTAAACATAACAGTTGTTCCTCCTAGTATTGCTTCATTCTTTTTAAGGTTGTATTCACATACTGAACAATTACCGCAGGTGAACAAACCTTTTGGTTTTGATGCTGAGAGCCAATCTTTTTTCTTTCCTAGTTGTCTTTTCTTCTTTTTTAAATAATTCTGTGTTGTGCCATTTCTCCTATAATTAACTATTGTTTTTTTCTCAGTGATAGTTTTTAAATCTTTATTGTGTTGCAGCATAGGCCAATTTTTTATTATGGCTTGTTTTACCACATTATTTAATGGTGAATTCCTAAATGTGAACACTGCTCTATCCAAAGCTTCTTTCTTTTTTTGTTTAAATAGTGCTTTTCTTGGTATTTTATCTACTCTTTCTCTAGCTTTCGTTAGTACTTCCAATGGATAACCTCTTTTTATTAGTCGATCTTCTAGTTCTTGTTGTTGATATACTATATGGTCTGAATTAATACATTTCAATCTAATTAATTGACTAACCGGTATACTATTGTTTACATGTATGGGATGTGAAGAGCTGTAGTGAAGAATCACTTTTTAGAAATCGGTTTTCTGTATCCTGTTGTGTGTATGATATTATTCTTAATCTCAATCTTAGTGTCCAAAAATTTGAGGGATGTACCACCAAATTGAAAGGTAAACCACATATTTACCTTATTATTGCTGTTGAGATAGTCGACGAACTTGGAAAAATTATCCTTGGAGTCATCCCAAATTACGAAAATGTTGACAAATCTCAACAGTAATTTGATCTTAGATATAAAGGGATTCTTGGTTGTAAAGATCAAATCTCTCTCGAAAATGGGCAAAAAAATATTGGTGCATGAGATCGGCGTGCCCATGGTTCCCACGTAGCTCCCGTCCCCCCTCCCAACCCCTGTACCGCTCACCCCGATATGAAGCAATAAAGAAAAAGACATGGAAGGCATCTTAAATGTGGTATGTGCTCCGTTTCTTTCTTCATTTCTGTGAAGTTGTTTGGTTTATATGAAACTGTTCATAGGTGTGAGCACTACCAAACATTGCCTGGAAAGGGGTAGCCTGTGCACACAGGTGCTTTAAACCTGAAGGTTGATCATTACAGCAGGAGATCTATTTGTTTGGCGGTGCCAGTGTATACATCTTGCTACATTGTGGACTTTGCAGACTTTTTCTTTTCTAATTACACCTTGCATGCCAATATTTTATACCTGCCATGGAAATGGATACCAATACCTTTGCACCTGAGACAGCGGTATCTTCAGGAAGGGTGGACGTGGGGAACTTCTTTACGTCCTGTGAATCGGTGGATGAACTAGTAATTACTAGTACTAAAACACTTGAATACAAAGTGTCCTCGCTAGCTGAGCGAGAAGTCTGGCTGTTTTGGACGGTCAATTCCCTCCAGGCTTATGCTGAAGCTCACCGCATGCCTAGAGGATTACGGCCATATAAATATCCTTCACAGTTTTTGAATGATGAACAGTTTATCAAAAAATGGAATGACTTACACGTGCAACATTCTTTAAACTTACAAGCCCTCATATTGGAAAAAAACAAAAGTGAATATATAAGCGTTACCACAGAGCTATGCAAAACAAAAGTGTGAACTGCGCACAAGACAATCGGAACAACAGTTTGCTATCTTCTCTCAGAATTTAGAACGGAAATTAACACTTCTACAAACCACAATAAAGGAATCCAAAAGAGACAAGTTCTTGAGGGACAAAAGAGACTTTGACCATAATCAAATCTTTACATGGATAAAAAACAAACAAGAACAGCATACTAATAATAAATTTGCAAGAAAAATAAATTATAAATCGAAAAATGTATCAAAAAAAGAAAATATAAACAGTCAGATTATATGACAACCGAATCCAAGTCCAGCTTGTCGGATGAAACCAACATCCAAAATACTGTTGTCCCTTTAGACACAAGACACGTCAAGGGGGCAGAAGGTGGAAGAAAGGACATGCAACAAAAGGAAAAAGTCAAGAATGTAACTTGGAAAACATAAATGCCATCTCTGAAAAAAACAATATTGTTATAAATTTATCAGACGTGGAACTTTCAACACCATGTATGTCATCTCACAACAGAAAAGGGAAGGGGAGAGTAAATGTACCATTGGTCATTTGGGTTTTAGACCCTTTAAAGAAATGACAAGGGAGGAGGAGTTATTAGCTACCTTAAGAGAGCTGGCGGGTGACACAGATGTAGATTTTGTGGGGTCTAGTGATTTTACCGATCCTGTATTGGCTGAAATATATATGTGCAACAGGTCTCCCCAAACATTTTACATACCCCCTTTTTCCTCTTACATCATACATATCTAATGGCTCTTAGTTGTTCAGCCTGACCTTTAAGAGCATTTACAAAGAAATGCATTAATCTCTGTTGGTTATAATACAGGGTGGGCCATTTCTATGGATGCACCTTAATAAAATGGGAATGGTTGGTGATATTAACTTCCTGTTTGTGGCACATTAGTATATGGGAGGGGGGAAACTTTTCAAGATGGGTGGTGGACCATGGGGGCCATTTTGAAGTTGGCCATTTTGAATCCAACTTTTGTTTTTTTCAATAGGAAGAGAGTTATGTGACATCAAACTTGTTGGGAATTTCACAAGAAAAACACTGGTGTGCTTTGTTTTAACGTAACTTTATTCTTTCATGAGTTATTTACAAGTTTCTGACCACTTATAAAAATGTGTTCAATGTGCTGCCCATTGTGTTGGATTGTCAATGCAACCCTCTTTTCCCACTCTTCACATACACACTGATAGCAACACCGCAGGAGAAATGCTAGCACAGGCTTCCAGTATCCATATACACTGCTATATACTACTATATACACCGCAGGAGAAATGCTAGCACAGCCTTCCAGTATCCATATACACTGCTATATACACCGCAGGAGAAATGCTAGCACAGGCTTCCAGTATCCATATACACTGCTATATACACCGCAGGAGAAATGCTAGCACAGGCTTCCAGTATCTGTAGTTTCAGGTGCTGCCCATCTCCTATCTTCACAGCATAGACAATTGCCTTCAGATGACCCCAAAGATAAAAGTCTAAGGGGGTCAGATCGGGAGACCTTGGGGCCATTCAACTGGCCCACGACGACCTTTCCACTTTCCAGGAAACTGTTCATCTAGGAATGCTCGGACCTGACAAGATGGTGCACCACCACATTATGGGTGTCAGGTCCGAGCATTCCTGTGTTGGAGTGTGTTGGTCAGGTACCTTTATTGTTTTACCTAGGTCATATGTCAGATGTAAATGATGACGTCTGTACAAACCTTCTTTCTGCATTGTTGAATCCTGAGGCCTCCCAATGTATGGACATTACTACACACATAGCTCCCCTCTGATTAGTGTATGGGGTCATATATGTTACCATGGTGTACAAGACTGCTGGCACACACAGTTTCTTACCAACTCTCCAGATCCCGTCTTTGCCCTGTACCACCTCTTTCTTCTTCCATTGGTCTCTCTCAGCATGCATTGCTGGGTCCTGCAAGAGACCTAAACAGACAGATCCACACTCCCCATCCACCTGTACACTCTGTACCATCATTGTGGGAGGACAGGAGCACTGCAGTCTTGGCAGCCTCTTTCACCATTCAGTCCCCTTGGCTTCTGGGGCTGTCTCCTTCATGTTGGTTTGATTTTCATGATGGCCACCTTCTCTGGTAGCTCTAGGAATTTGAACACCCGAATTACAAACTACAGATTGGTTCGCCCAAGGATTCAAGAAAATGTTTACTTCAATAGGCCCATACTTCTGGGCGATTTTTAAAGTGTACCCGTAATCATTGTGTCATACCTTCAGATATCTTACACATCTCAGTGAATACCTTCAACTCTACTTCTCTAAACCGCCAGCTCAGATTGAGTGGTTTATTGTAGTAGAACTTCATTCTGCATGTGGTCACCATATATCCTGCCTTATGTATTACATCTTTACATTACTTGGAACAAGCTTACATTTATAACTCAGCATCTACCATAGATTCTCTGATATCCTATCATGGCTCTTGAATTTTTTACCTTATAGGTTTAAGACAATCAGCATCTTTGTGTTACATTAAATTATCATTATAAAATTATCCACTCAAAATTGATGTTATTCAAATAAATGCACTGTATAGGTATATCACATTGTGTATGCAGGTACTATAAACACATTCAAGTTTAACCCCTTAAGGACCAAGGACGTACTGGTACGTCCTTGGTCCTGCTCTCGTGATATAACGCGGGGTTACACGGTAACCCCGCATCATATCACGGCGGGCCCGGTGTCATAGTGATGCCGGGACCCGCCGCTAATAGCGCGCCGGGACCTGCCTCCTCGCTGTCCGATCGCCGAATGACAGCTCAGTGCCTGAGATCCAGGCATGAGCAGTCATGCGGCAGAATCATCGATCACTGGTTTCCTATGAGAAACCAGTGATCAATGATGAAGATCAGTGTGTGCAGTGTTATAGGTCCCTATGGGATAACAATGATCAGTGTGTGCAGTGTTATAGGTCCCTATGGGAGCTATAACACTGCAAAAAAAAAAAGTGAAAAAAAAAAGTGAATGAATATCATTTAACCCCTCCCCTATTAAAAGTTTGAATCACCCCCCTTTTCCCATAAAAAAAAAAAAAACACAGTGTAAATAAAAATAAACATATATGGTATCACCGCGTGCGGAAATTTCCGAATTATAAAAATATATCATTAATTAAACCGCTCGGTCAATGGCGTGCGCGCAAAAAAATTCCAAAGTCCAAAATAGTGCATTTTTTGTCACTTTTTATATCATTTAAAAATGATCAATAAGTCCTATCAATGCAAAAATGGTACCGTTAAAAACTTCAGATCACGGCGCAAAAAATGAGCCCTCATACCGCCCCATACACGGAAAAATAAAAAAGTTATAAGGGTCAGAAGATGACAATTTTAAACGTATTAATTTTCCTGCATGTAGTTATGATTTTTTCCAGAAGTACGACAATATCCGACCTATATAAGTAGGGGATCATTATAATCGTATGGACCTACAGAATAATGATAAGGTGTCATTTTTACCAAAAAATTTACTACGTAGAAACGGAAGCCCCCAAAAGTTACAAAACTGCGTTTTTTTTTCAATTTTGTTGCCCAATGATTTATTTTTCCGTTTCACCGTAGATTTTTGGGCAAAATGACTGACGTCATTACAAAGTAGAATTGGTGGCGCAAAAAATAAGCCATCATATGGATTTGTAGGTGCAAAATTGAAAGAGTTATGATTTTTTAAAGGCAAGGAGCAAAAAACGAAAATGCAAAAACGGAAAAAACCCCGGTCCTTAAGGGGTTAAACAGTAGATATTTAGTTTCTTCAATTTAATGTGACTGTGTTTCAGTAGACCAAGGCTGTTCTGTCAATCTTCCTATAAGCCCCGCCTTTCTCCTCCCACTCATCTATGTCACTGGTCACCACCCGAGTCTGGATTTTTGTCCTCCCTCCGGTTTGGTCATTCCTCAATCATTTAGGTATCTGACTTGATCCCTGTGTTACTTTACAAGGAGACATACAATGCACATGTAACAATACCAACATTTACAAATACTCAACGTACAACACACAGGGCCCACATTCTCACCAAAAACGAAATGTAAAAGAACAAATATATACAGAGCTCTTTAAAAAATTGGAAAAAAAATCACCTTCAATGCGCATTATTTATAATCAATAAACCATTATCTGATTTTAAATGCTTAAGGTAATATTCATTAATTAAATAGTGATCACTTTTTAATTTATTTTACGTGTTCTTTCATTTTCCTTGGCCAAACTTCTTCTCTGGTAACTCCTATAATATAATCAGACCATTAATTGCATTTCCTTATACATTTCAATTTTTTTTCAGGTTCATCCATGTTGCACACCTGTGAAAACAAACCTTAAGAAATTAATAGAATATTACAAATAGGTTCAATTAATCCACTTTGATTTTTTTCCTTTGTTCTTTACCAATTTAAAAATGATTCATAACGACATAAACACTTACAAAACAGCTTCGCCAGAAAACATTCACTGATCACACTCCACGTATTCCTAATTCATTTAATCTACATCATACATACTTCACTATTCTAGGTGTGCTAAGATGGCTGCCGGGGAGTGGAGGTGGAAACTAATTGGGTGAGCTAAAATGGCTGCTGGGGGAGAAACTTCACTTCTGGGGGTGGTAACATGTCTGCCCCCATACGGAGTAAGCATAGGACATATGTGAAGGAAGAAATCATGGGGGTAGTGATTTTAGGGTGCGGCCAGTGTGTGCCACAGCTATAACAAGTATCACTCCATAAAGGATTTTTAAGCACCACAATGGAAACATGACCAATAAGAATATGGCGGTGGCTGGTTAGGTTACTCTCTCCAACATTGGATACAGATGGCACAGAATGTATTTCATCTGTATTTTCACACTCCCTCCCCCCCCCCACTCAATCTCCATTTTCCACCACCCTAAAACAATTATCCCCCACCCTAATACAAAGGCCCTCTTCAATGAATATATGATATTTCTCACTATCCTATCAATAGCTATATAAATGTATGTCTGTACATTGGTGTTAATTTCATTACCTAGATATTTTCATCATACTTTCATCCAACAACAACTTCTGACCTATCTATACCCATTCAGATGGCTACAAGTAGAGATGAGCGAATTTACAGTAAATTCGATTCGTCACGAACTTCTCGGCTCGGCAGTTGATGACTTATCCTGCATAAATTAGTTCAGCTTTCAGGTTCTCTGGTGGCTGGAGACTCTTTCCTAGGACTGTATCCACCTTTTCCAGCCCACCGGAGCACCTGAAAGCTGAACTAATTTATGCAGGAAAAGACATCAACTGCCGAGCCGAGAAGTTTGTGACAAATCAAATTTACTGTAAATTCGCTCATCTCTAACTACAATATCACAATTGTTCTCAAGAATCCCACTTCTGTATATGACTGTATATAACACTGCTATATATAAGAATATTCTTATCCATGAAGCATCAACTTTCAACTACCTTAATATCTATCATTCATCCATTCCATTCTGAACTCACAACGTTTTCCATCAAAACTTCATTAATTTTTTCCCTTACTCTAGTACAACTCCCATCCCCCTTTCCTTTCAACACAGCGAGGTCTGTGCAGTCAGTCTGAAATTGCAGTTGTGCGACCTGTGTGACCTCTGTCCCTTCTCCCTGTGTCTCAGCTAGAGCCCACTGCCCCCCTTCCTGGTGCGACCTATTCATGGGCCTCCAGCTGTTGCACAACTAAAACCCTCCTGTACTTTTAGGAGATATGTTTAAAACACTAATACATTAGGGTTCAATTAATACCAACACATTTAAACCCTTTTTAACTATGTCTAGTATTAGAAAGGGGAAATCTATCCCCTCTCTTCGTCTAAAATTAGCTAGCTCAACATTAATCCATGGACACATTAAAGGGGTACTCCGGTGAAAACCTTTTTTCTTTTAAATCAACTGGTGGCAGAAAGTTAAACATATTTGTAAATTACTTCTATTAAAAAATCTTAATCCTTCCTGTACTTATTAGCTGCTGAATACTACAGAGGAAATTCTTTTCTTTTTGGAATGCTCTCTGATGACATCACGACCACAGTTCTCTCTGCTGACGTTATTATAATAATAATAACGCTTTATTTATTGTTGTCCTTAGTGCCCAGCACTGCAAGGCAGCAGTGCTAACCACTGAGCCACCATGCTGCCCTTAGCATACATCTGCTATGCATGGTCACTGTGCTCGTGATGTCATCAGTGTTCCAAAAAGAAAGGAATTTCCTCTGTAGCATTCAGCAGCTAATAAGTACTGGAAGGATTAAGATTTTTTAATAGAAGTAATTTACAAATATGTTTAACTTTCTGCCACCAGTTGATTTAAAAGAAAAAAGGTTTTCATCGGAGTACCCCTTTAAGACAAGACATGACACTTATACCACATATTCAATCAGTTATAATGCGACAAGGGTCCCGAGGAAATGTAATTTTTGGTGAGTCCCTGGAAATATGTTATTTCAGGAGTCCCGTGTATACACACTGTCCTAGATGACAGTCTACCCCAAAATTCAATTCCCCTAAGGGATATAGGCCCGTTTATTCGGTATCCTGCGCCAAAACTCCACTGATGCCCTCTCTTTGTATCATCAGCTCACCCCAAACGACATACACAATTGGGCAGTAGCTGACAAGTACAAGGGTAATTGACTCTGGGCGAGATTAAGGCATCAAGATAAACCAAAGGAGAGACAGGGGCACTGTGGCTAGGCACAAGAAGGTGTCCTTACCGTACTTCCGGAGATGATCCACTGCCTTCCTTTGTGCCATCTCTTTTGGTTCAAAATGATGCCCATCGGCGCGACTGGATTATGATAGAAAACCCAGTGCCCCACTTAGGTTGGGCGCCACCTGATGTCGATTTTATCAGTGCTCTTGTAACTATCTTACTCCCGGCCAAATCCATATACAGAAATTATATACTGAAGTAAACCAAAGCAAATCAAACAGAGCCATCGTCAGTTTCAAATGCGCCTCTATGTCTTTATTATACCCTTCACTTGGTTATATAACCTCTGTACTGTACTACTAGGGGGGGGGGGGAGGTATGCTTTTCCTGAAAAGTTTGGCGGACTTCTTTGTTCAGACACTCTAGACCAGTGGTTCTTAACCTCGGTTCGATCAAACCCCAGGGGTTCGGTGAGTCAGCCCCGGGGGTTCGGCGGGGGAGGTTGCAACAGGACAGGCAAACCAAGCAATTGCTTGGGGCCCCGAGCTGGCCTGTGGCCCCTGAGCAGAGCCGGTGTTTGCCCGTCCTGTAGCGACCAGAGGATAGAGAAGGAGGAAGACGAGTGCTGGCCAGCTTGGTAAGTGACCAGCGGCACGTCATCTTCGGTGCTCAAACCACCGGTCCCGGAGCACTGAAGTGGGCAGTACACAGGCATACAGCCTCCAGCCATACACTGTATATGGCTGGAGGCTGTATGTCTGTGGGGGAATACTGCCTACATCAATGGTCTTCAACCTGTGGACCTCCAGATGTTGCAAAACTACAACTCTCAGCATGCCCGGACAGCCGTTGGCTGTCCGGGAATGCTGGGAGTTGTAGTTTTGCAATATCTGGAGGTCCACAGGTTGAAGACCACTGGCCTACCTAATGAGGGGGAACACTGCCTGCCTAATGGGGGGGAACACTGCCTGCCTAATGTGGGGGAACACTGCCTGCCTAATGGGGGGGAACACTGCCTGCCTAATGTGTGGGAACTCTGTCTGCCCAATGTGGGGGAACTCTGTCTGCCCAATGTGGGGAACTCTGCCTGCCTAATGTGGGGGAACACTTCCTGCCTAATGTGGGGGAACACTGTCTGACCTAATGTGGGGGAACACTGCCTGCCTAATGTGTGGGAACTCTGTCTGCCCAATGTGGGGGAACACTGCCTGCCTAATGTGGGGGAACACTGCCTGCCTAATGTGGGGGAACACTGCCTGCCTAATGTGGGGGAACACTGCCTGCCTAATGTGGGGGAACACTGCCTGCCTAATGTGGGGGAACACTGCCTGCCTAATGTGGGGGAACACTGCCTGCCTAATGTGGGGGAACACTGCCTGCCTAATGTGGGGGAACACTGCCTGCCTAATGTGGGGGAACACTGCCATTGTTGCAAAAATGACATGAGAGTGGCACTTGCCAAGGTAAAGCAGCGCATTTCTGAACTGGTCTCTGAAAGACAACAGCAGAAGTCACACTGGTTTGTAGTAAATATTCATTATGTTTTTGAGTGAAAATCACGTTTTCATGGTTTTGTTCATTTTGTGCACCTATGTATATATATATATATATATATATATATATATATATATATATATATATATATATACTTAAATATATACCTCCTATGTTTTGAATTTGAAAAAATCTTATTTTATTTTTCCAATTAAGAGGGGTTTGGTGAATGCGCATATGAAACTGGTGGGGTTCAGGACCTCCAACAAGGTTAAGAACCACTGCTCTACACGATGGGAGGGGTGAGACAGGAAGGAGAAGAATGACATTAGGGGGAGGGGTAGCTTTGTCTAAATGGGCATTTTACATATACAGTACATAAACTTATATATCCACGCACAGATACATCTATTACAGTACCGGCATTTGTTTGTCTGCTCGGAGGTAATATGATACGGCGGATAGATCTAGGTCATGATTTTGCACTAGGGACCCCAAACTTGGAGGAAAGACAGAGGGGACCGAGACCTACCAGGGGACCCCTGAAGCGAGCCTGTGCAACCTTTTGTTCTCGACTGATAAGTTGTCAAAGTCTAAGAGGGGTGGTGTGGCCCCCATAAGTGCTAGGGGCCCCAGATTTGGAACGGAAAGGTGCACTGTTTCCAGCAGGACGTTGGCAGGCTTCTGCCAGGCCATTTCTCACGAACGGAAAGTCTCATGGACTCGGTTCGGGGTTCCCACGGTAGGTGTATACCTCCCCTACAGCGCCTCCAAATTTTCGGTTCCTAGCATTTAAGGGGGCCGCTCTGCGAGACTTCCAGGGGGGCCAATTTTGCTAGCCAGGACTTCAAGGGGACCGACACTTCCAGTTCGGCCCATGCGCGGAAAAGTGCACGAAATTCACCGGTTCAGCACGCTGGTTCTAGCAAACAGAAGGTCGTACGGGCCCGGTTCGGGGGTCCAATGGTAGGTCTAGTCCTCGTCTATCACCCCTCCAATTTTGGTGTCGCTAGCCCTTAAAGAGGCCGCTCAGCAAGACTTCCAGGACCTCCAGGGACCGGCACTTCCGGTTTGCCCTTGCGGGAAAAGGTGCACCTTTGGGACACACGACTATGGGTCCCGCCTTTGGCAGGCCCTGGGCGCAGGCTTGGAGTTCACATTTTCCGCCAGCTGGTTCTCACAGGCTCGGTTCATACGAAAGGTCTTGTTCTACTCTACATGGAAAAAAATGTTCGGGAGTTCCCACGCATCAGGGTCACGCTGTCATCGGGCCACAAACACGGGACTCTGATGTGACAACTGAGTTTAGCCGGAAAGTCTCTGAAAGGTTAAAATCTGCATGAAAAAATGAGATGTCAGACTTTGACAGAGCAGTTCCCGAATGGAAGGACGCACGGACTAGTTGGTCTCATTTGGTAGTAATAGACCTCGTCTAGCACCCCTCCAAATTTGAGGAGACTAGCTTGTAAGGGGGCCGCTGGGGGAGACTTCATGACCGGGAAGGTGCTGCCGAAGCGGGCAGAGTTGAATGGTTTTCACCGGCTACCGTTCCCGATATAAAGGTCCCACAGACTTGATTCACAGTTCATATGAAAGGTCTTGTTCTCCACTGCGTGGAAAAAAATATCCGGGGGCCCTTGGAACGAAAAGAGACCACACCACCGGTCCTTGAATTTGACCGGCCACCGGTCCCGGTAGGAGAGTCCCACTGACTCGGTTCAGGGGTCCCCTGAATCCAGGGGCGGATTAACGTAGGGGCGGATGGAGCTGCTGCTCCAGGCCCCTACATAAAAATAGGCCCAGCGGCCTGCAAAATAGGCCCCGCATAGGCCGCCCAGCGCACACAATAACAACAAAGAGGGCCGGCGCGGCCCTGCACTACGACCCCCCCCCTCTCCATTCAAACACGCTGCGCTCGGCAGCCAGTGAGAGCCGCGGTAGCGCCACCAAGGCCCCGCTGTCAGCTGTTCCCCCCGCTCTCCATTCAAACACGCTGCGCACGGCTGTCAGTGAGAGCCGCGGTGGCGCCACCAAGGCCACGCTGTCAGTTGTAAGCTGCCCCCCCCCCCCCGTCACCATTATCACACGCTACGCAGCTCCATTCCTTCATCCTTCATGCAGTCAGTGAATGAGTGAGAGGCCCCATTCATACTACGGCCGCGGTGACGCCATCCAGTCCACGGCAGGCCGGCGCGATGACATCACATCATCGCGCTGGCTGCCGGAAATCACGTCCCCGCGGCTCTCACTCACACTGCAAGAACAGGGCCGCAGGGTGAGGACGGTGACAGTTGTGAGTAAATGGGGGAAAGAAAATTATAAGTGAGGGGCAATATCTCAGGGGGGGCATTTTTTAAGAAGGTTGACAGGTGTGAGAAGGGGGGGGGATAAAATTATAAGTGAGGGGCAATATCTCAGGGGGGACATTATGTGAGAAAGGTGACAGGTGTGAGAAGGGGGGGGGGGAGAAAATTATAAGTGAGGGGCAATATCTCAGGGGGGGGCATTATGTGAGAAAGGTGACAGGTGTGAGAAGAGGGGGGGGAGAACATTATAAGTGAGGGGCAATATCTCAGGGGGGGCATTATGTGAGAAAGGTGACAGGTGTGAGAAGGGGGGGGGAGAAAATTATAAGTGAGAGGGGCAATTTATATGTAAGGGGCACATGTCGGGGGCAGCCGCTTTATATGTGAGGGGCACAGGACATGGGGTATTATATATGAGGGGCATATGACAGAGGGACATTATATGTGGGGGCACATGACAGGACCCCCCCCCCTGTCATGTGCCCCTCATATATAATACCCCATGACCTGTGCCCCTCACATATAATGCCCCCCTGTCATGTGCCCCTCATATATAATACCCCATGTCCTGTGCCCCTCACATATAATGCCCCCCTGACATGTGCCCCTCACATATAATGCTCCCTGTCCTGCCCCTCAGGGGGCATTATATGTGAGGTACACATGTCAGGGGGGCATTATATGTGGGGGCACATGACAGGGGGGCATTATATGTGAGGGGCACAGGTCATGGGGTATTATATGTGGGGGCACATGACAGGGGGCATTATATGTGGGGGCACATGACAGGGGCCCCCCTGTCATGTGCCAATATAATGCACATATAGTGCCCCCCTGACATTTGCCGCTTATTTATAATACCCCCTGTCCTGTGCCCCTCATATATAATGCCCCCGTCATGTGCCCCCACATATAATGCCCCCCTGACATGTGCCCCCACATATAATGCCCCCTGACATGTGCCCCTCATATATAATGCCCCATGTCCTGTGCCCCTCACATATAATGCCCCCTGTGAGGGGCACAGGACATGGGGCATTATGTGTGAGGGGCACAGGACATGGGGCATTATAAGTCAGGGACATATGTCAGGGGGGCATTATATGTGCATTATAACATATTATATATATTATTATGTGAGAAAGGTGACAGGTGGGAGAAGGGGGGGGAATTATAAGTGAGAGGGGCAATTTATATGTAAGGGGCACATATCGGGGGCAGCTGCATTATATGTGAGGGGCACAGAACATGGGGTATTATATATGAGGGGCACATGACAGGGGGACATTATATGTGGGGGCACATGACAGGACCCCCCCTGTCATGTGCCCCTCATATATAATACCCCATGACCTGTGCCCCTAACATATAATGCCCCCCTGCCATGTGCCCCTCATATATTTATTATTATGTGGGGGGAACAGGACAGGTTATAATTATATGTGTGGGGGCACAGGATGGGGCATTATTACTATATATGAGGGGCCCAGAGTGTTTTGCATTTCAGAGGTATAGGTCGGCATTTATCATTGTAGGTGTAAGTGCATCATTTTTCTACACCTTTTTTTGTGTGCTGGTAATGTGTAGGAGCACCAAATTTATTAAAAGGTAGCCGACCATTTGATACATTGTGTGCAGTCACATTTTCAAAAATTTCTCTGGGCTGGTGTAGTTTTAGAGACTTTTCAGTGGTTTTGCGCCTTTTTTGCACCTTTGCACAAAAAGGTGCAGTTCATAAAACCCTTCCATATAATGTGTATTGTCAAAATCAGTGGATTGCAACTGAAGCGCAAAAAAGGCACAAATAAACCCTGCTTGCGCCTTTTTTGCACCATTTTTGGACACAAAAACAGTCTAAAGACAATTATACATGTCGGCCCCAGTGTATATTATAAGGAATTTTTGGGGTATTATGGTTTTTATGGGCCACAATACATTACGGTATTGTATTCAGAGGGTGCATGGCAAGGTTATATTCAGAGAGCACAGTATGTGGTAGTATTATATTCAAAGGGTTCAGTGTGTTGTAGTAATATATACAGAGGTTACGGTGTGTGGCGGATTTATATAAAGAGGGTACGGTGTGTGGCGGTTTTATATACAGAGGGTACGATGTGTGGCGGTTTTATATACAGAGGGTACGGTGTGTGGTGGTTTTATATACAGAGGGTACAGTGTGTGGCAGTATTATATTCAGAGGGTACAGTGTGTAGTAGTTTCATATTCAGAGGGTACGGTGTGTGCCAGTATTATATTCAAAGGATACAGTGTTTGGCAGTATTATAATAATTATTGTTTTCATATAGAGGATCAGAATGTGCTGACATAGTGAGGACACGTCTGGGCATCAAGTTCTGCTGAGTGAACATTTAGCTGGAACAAGTCCCGGCGGTATGTACATCTGAATTAGATAAGAAAAGACTATAGAGAAGAGACGTCACCTGTAGTCACTGATATCATTGTGTATTCTCCTCACTATAGAGAAGAGACGTCACCTGTAGTCACTGATATCATTGTGTATTCTCCTCACTATAGAGAAGAGACGTCACCTGTAGTCACTGATATCATTGTGTATTCTCCTCACTATAGAGAAGAGACGTCACCTGTAGTCACTGATATCATTGTGTATTCTCCTCACTATAGAGAAGAGACGTCACCTGTAGTCACTGATATCATTGTGTATTCTCCTCACTATAGAGAAGACGTCACCTGTAGTCACTGATATCATTGTGTATTCTCCTCACTATAGAGAAGACGTCACCTGTAGTCACTGATATCATTGTGTATTCTCCTCACTATAGAGAAGACGTCACCTGTAATCACTGATATCATTGTGTATTCTCCTCACTATAGAGAAGACGTCACCTGTAGTCACTGATATCATTGTGTATTCTCCTCACTATAGAGAAGACGTCACCTGTAGTCACTGATATCATTGTGTATTCTCTTCACTATAGAGAAGAGACGTCACCTGTAGTCACTGATATCATTGTGTATTCTCCTCACTATAGAGAAGAGGTCACCTGTAGTCACTGATATCATTGTGTATTCTCCTCACTATAGAGAAGTCGTCACCTGTAGTCACTGATATCATTGTGTATTCTCCTCTATAGAGAAGACATCACCTGTAGTCACTGATATTGTGTATTCTCCTCACTATAGAGAAGACGTCACCTGTAGTCACTGATATCATTGTGTATTCTCCTCACTATAGAGAAGCTGTCACCTGTAGTCACTGATATCATTGTGTATTCTCCTCCCTATAGAGAAGACTTCACCTGTAGTCACTGATATCATTGTGTATTCTCCCCACTATAGAGAAGACGTCACCTGTAGTCACTGATATCATTGTGTATTCTCCTCACTATAGAGAAGAGACGTCACCTGTAGTCACTGATATCATTGTGTATTCTCCTCACTATGTCCTATCAGAGCTGTAGTCACTTGTAAGTTCTGCAGTAATGATGGGTGAAACAACAACTCCCAGCATCCCCTCACCACATATTTAAGGTCATACTGGGAGCCGTAGTTTTAAATGGTAAAAACTTCTTTAACACTTTCCCATTCTGTGGCAATTGGCGTATTTGATTATTATACTGGAAATAATTTATTGCAACATGCTACAGCGCGGGCATCACAACATGCTACAGCGCGGGCATCACAACATGCTACAGTGCGCGGGCATCACAACATGCTACAGCGCGCGGGCATCACAACATGCTACAGCGCGCGGGCATCACAACATGCTACAGCGCGCGGGCATCACAACATGCTACAGAGCGGGCATCACTACATGCTACAGCGCGCGGGCATCACTACATGCTACAGCGCGCGGGCATCACTACATGCTACAGCGCGCGGGCATCACAACATGCTACAGCGCGGGCATCACAACATGCTACAGCGCGGGCATCACAACATGCTACAGCGCGGGCATCACAACATGCTACAGCGCGGGCATCACAACATGCTACAGCGCGGGCATCACAACATGCTACAGCGCGGGCATCACAACATGCTACAGAGCGGGCATCACAACATGCTACAGAGCGGGCATCACTACATGCTACAGTGCGGGCATCACTACATGCTACAGAGCGGGCATCACTACATGCTACAGAGCGGGCATCACAACATGCTACAGAGCGGGCATCACAACATGCTACAGCACGGGCATCACAACATGCTACAGTGCGGGCATCACAACATGCTACAGTGCGGGCATCACAACATGCTACAGCGCGGGCATCACAACATTCTACAGAGCGGGCATCACAACATGCTACAGCGCGGGCATCACAACATTCTACAGAGCGGGCATCACAACATGCTACAGTGCGGGCATCACAACATGCTACAGCGCGGGCATCACAACATGCTACAGTGCGGGCATCACAACATGCTACAGTGCGGGCATCACAACATGCTACAGTGCGGGCATCACAACATGCTACAGGCATTACTACATGCTACAGGGCCTATATCCCTTAACCCCTTAAGGACTCAGACAATTTTATTTTTACGTTTTCATTTTTTCCTCCTCGCCTTCTAAAAATCCTAACTCTTTTATATTTTCATCCACAGACTAGTATGAGGGCTTGTTTTTTGCGCGACCAGTTGTACTTTGTAATGACATAACTCATTATATCATAAAATGTATGGCGCAAGAAAAGAAAAAGAAAAACGCAATTTTGCTAATTTTGGAAGGTTTTGTTTTCACGCCGTACAATTTACGGTAAAAATGATGTGTGTTCTTTATTCTGAGGGTCAATACAATTAAAATGATCCCCATTATTACATACTTTTCTATTATTGTTGTGCTTAAAAAAAAATCACAAACTTTTTAACCAAATTAGTACGTTTATAATCCCTTTATTTTGATGACCTCTAACTTTTTTATTTCTCCGTATAAGCGGCGGTATGAGGGCTCATTTTTTGAACCATGATCTGTACTTTTTTTATACCACATTTGCATATAAAAAAAATTTTATACATTTTTTAGAATTTTTTTTGAATAAAATGTATTAGAAAAGTAGCAATTTTGGACTTTTTTTTTTTTTTACGTTCACGCCGTTCACCGTACGGGGTCATTAACATTTTATTTTAATAGATCGGACATTTACGCACGAGTTGGGCGAGTTACGCCGGCTGGTTCAGAATAAAGAAGAAAATTTATATACAGAATAATAATATATATAATCGCCCACAAATTAAAAGTGCTCTGGAACAGCACGGGGTGGACTCGCTGATACACTCTCATTTATGTACATAAAAAACATACAGAATAAGAATAATATTAAAAATAAATTAAATATATATATGGTATCTTGTCGTCTGGTAGGGTTGCTACATAGATGACCTCCTAATTATATGGGGGTCGAGTGTGGCGGCCATACCAAATTCAGAACGTCCACAACCTGAAATTCAGATCCCATTTTGACAAGAGCGTTAATTTTCTGGATCTACGTTTGACGGGTGATGAGGGGAATCATTGCGTGACTACTATTACATATAGAAAGAGCACTGCCGTTAATTCCATTTTGCATGTTCCTCTTGTCACCCACCTTACGTGATCAGAAATTTATCAGTGGGCGAGATGATCCGGGACCGCAGAAATTGTTCTGCAGACCCGGATTTTGAGCAAGAAGCTTCTGCCATTGAATCACGGCTTATATCCTGCGGTTATTCCAAAAGTGATATTAACCCCTTAAGGACCCAGCCATTTTACACCTTAGGACCCGGCCATTTTTTGCACATCTGACCACTGTCACTTTAAACATTAATAACTCTGGAATGCTTTTAGTTATTTTGATTCCGAGATTGTTTTTTCGTGACATATTCTACTTTAACTTAGTGGTAAAATTTTTTGGTAACTTGCATCCTTTCTTGGTGAAAAATCCTAAAATTTGATGAAAAGTTAGAAAATGTTGCATTTTTCTAACTTTGAAGCTCTCTGCTTGTAATGAAAATGGATATTCCAAATAATATTTTATTTTATTCACATATACAATATGTCTACTTTATATTTGCATCATAAAATTGACAAGTTTTTACTTTTGGAAGACATCAGAGGCTTCAAAGTTCAGCAGCAATTTTCCAATTTTTCACAAAATTTCCATAATCACAATTTTTACGGGACCAGTTCAGGTTTGAAGTGGATTTGAAGGGTCTTCATCTTAGAAATACCCCACAAATGACCCCATTATTAAAACTGCACCCCCCAAAGTATTCAAAATGACATTCAGTCAGCATTTTAACCCTTTAGGTGTTTCACAGGAATAGCAGCAAAGTGAAGGAGAAAATTCACAATCTTCATTTTTTACACTCGCATGTTCTTGTAGACCCAATTTTTGAATTTTTACAAGGGGTAAAAGGAGAAAATGTATACTTATATTTGTAGCCCAATTTCTCTCGAGTAAGCACATATCTCATATGTCTATGTAAAGTGTTCGGCGGGCACAGTAGAGGGCCATGAAGGGAAGGAGCGACAAGGGGATTTTGGAGCGTATGTTTTTCTGAAATGGTTTTTGGGGGGCATGTTGCATTTAGGAAGCCCCTATGGTGCCAGAACAGGAAAAAAAAAAACACATGGCATACCATTTTGGAAACTATACCCCTTGAGGAACGTAACAAGGAATAAAGTGAGCCTTAATACCCCACAGGTGTTTCACGACTTTTGCATATGTAAACATTTTTTTTTAAAATGTCAATAAAATGTGTGTTTCCCCCCAAATTTTAAATTTTTGCAAGGGTTAATAGCAGAAAATACCCCCCCCAAAATTTGTAACCCAATCTCTTCTGAGTATGGAGGTACCCCATAAGTTGACCTGAAGTGCACTATGGGGGAACTACAATGCTCAGAAGGGAAGGAGTCATATTTGGCTTTTTGAGAGCAAATTTTGCTCGGGGGCATGTTGCATTTAGGAAGCCCCTATGGTGCCAGGACAGCAAAAAATACCCACATGCCATACCATTTTGGAAACTAGACCCCTTGAGGAACGTAACAAGGAATAAAGTGAGCCTTAATACCCCACAGGGGTTTCACGACTTTTGCATACGTAAAAAAAAAATTTTTTTTTCACTAAAATGTGTGTTTCCCCCCCAAATTTCACATTTTTGCAAGGGTTAATAGCAGAAAATACCCCCCAAAATTTGTAACCCCATCTCTTTTGAGTATGGAGGTACCCCATAAGTTGACCTGAAGCGCACTACAGGCGAACTACAATGCTCAGAAGAGAAGGAGTCATATTTGGCTTTTTGAGAGCAAATTTTGCTCGGGGGGCATGTCGCATTTAGGAAGCCCCAATGGTGCCAGAACAGCAAAATAACCCCCACATGGCATACCATTTTGGAAACTAGACCCCTTGAGGAACGTAACAAGGGGTACAGTGAGCATTTACCCCCCACTGGTGTCTGTCAGATCTTTGGAACAGTGGGCTGCGCAAATTAAAAATGTTGTACAGCCCACTGTTCCAAAGATCTGTCAGACACCAGTGGGGTGTAAATTCTCACTGCACCCCTGTGTTTTTTTTTTTTTTTTTTGCGTTTGTCAAAACCGCTGTAACAATCAGCCACCCCTGTGCAAATCACCTCAAATGTACATGGTGCACTCTCCCGTCTGGGCCTTGTTGTGCGCCCCCAGAGCACTTTGCACCCACATATGTGGTATCTCCGTAGTCGGGAGAAATTGCATTACAAATTTGGGGGTCTTTTTTTCCTTTTACCTCTTGTCAAAATGAAAAGTATAGGGCAACACCAGCATGTTAGTGTAAAAAATTAATTTTTTTACACTAACATGCTGGTGTAGACCCCAACTTCACCTTTTCATAAGGGGTGAAAGGAGAAAAAGCCCCCCAAAATTTGTAAGGCAATTTCTCCCGAGTACGGCGATACCCCATATGTGACCCTAAACTGTTGCCTTGAAATACGACAGGGCTCCGAAGTGAGAGAGCGCCATGCGCATTTGAGGCCTGAATTAGGGATTTGAATAGGGGTGGACATAGGGGTATTCTAAGCCAGTGATTCCCAAACAGGGTGCCTCCAGCTGTTGCAAAACTACCAGCATGCTTGGACAGTTGACGGCTGTCCGGCAATACTGGGAGTTGTTGTTTTGCAACAGCTGGAGGCTCCATTTTAAAAACAGTGGCGTACCAGACGTTTTTCATTTTTATTGGGGAGGGGAGGGGGGCTGTGTAGGGTTGTGTGTATATGTAGTGTTTTTCATTTTTTATTTTATTTTGTGTTAGTGTAGTGTTTTTAGGGTACAGTCACACGGGCAGGGGGGGTTACAGCGATTTTCCCGCTGCGAGTTTGAGCTGCCGCGCAAAATTTGCTGCATCGCAAACTTGCAGCCTGATACTCACTGTAAGCCCCCTGCCCATGTGAATGTACCCTGTACATTCACAAGGGGGGGACCTCCAGCTGTTGCAAAACTACAACTCCCAGCATGCACAGTCTATCAGTGCATGCTGGTAGTTATAGTTTTGCAACAGCTGGAGGCACACGGGTTGGGAAACACTGAGTTAGGAAACAGACAATGTTTCCCAACCAGTGTGCCTCCTGTTGTTGCAAAACCACAACTCTCAGCATTCTCAGGCATGCTGGGAGTAGTAGTTCGGCAACATCTTTAGAGCCAGATGTTGCCGAACTACAACTCCCAGCATGCTTGGAGTTGTAGTTTGCAACATCCGGAGGACTACAGTTTGCAGATCACTAATACAGTGGTTCCCAATCTGTGCCCTTCCAGATGTTGCAAAACTACAACTCCCAGTATGCCAAAACTGTCCAGGCATGCTGGGAGTTGTAGTTCTGCAACATCTGAAGGGCCAGATGTTACAGAACTACAACTCCCAGCATGCCTGGACAGTAAGGGCATGCTGAGAATGTGTAGTTTTGCAACATCTGGAAGGGCACAGTGGTCCCAAAACTGTGGACCTCCAGATGTTGCAAAACTGCAACTCCCAGCATGCCCAGATGCCAAGGGCTGTCTGGGCATGCTGGGAGTTGTAGTATACAGGGTCCCAATACAGCAATGCATGTCGCTTCACGGCGACGTGCATTGCTGTAAAGGGCCCGACCACGGCTGAAGATCTACTCACCTGTCACCGCCGCCGCCATCTTCCTCGCCGGGATCCGGGTCTTCAGGGACGAGGTAAGTACCGGGGCCGGGCCCCAGCACTCCCCCGTCCCCCGGTCTTCCTCCCGTCCTCTCCGGACTTCAAGGGGCCGGGCAGGATGGGAGGAAGTAACCTCCCCCCCCCCCCTGCGATTCGTTGGTGAACTAACCGAAGAATTGCAGGGGATCGGAGAAGGTGGCAAGCTTGCCACCTTGCTCCTATACTTCTGCATGGTCCTGGCTGTCTGTGACAGCCGGAATCATGCGAAATTTCCGGGCGGTCGGGTCCCAGAGACCCGATCAGCACGGTATCGCCGCAGATCGCAGGGGTAATTTCCCTCGCGATTTGCCACGATCGCCGACATGGGGGGCCTACATGGCCCCCCTCGGCATTTGCCCTGGATCCCTGCTGAAGGATTTCAGCAGGGATTCGCTTCCGATCTCCGCCGGGTGAGCGTTGTGACCAGAAAAAGACCATGACATATGCATACGTCATGGGTCCTTAAGACCCAGGGTGTGATGACGTATGCATACGTCATGGGTCCTTAAGAGGTTAAACATGGCAGAACTGTTGCGTCTAATAAAGTGAGAGACCATCTCATCTCACCCATCAGTTAAACAAAAGTCCTCTAGTGGGTATTCTATCATCTTTTCCACCAGATACAGCCATGAATACAAAAGGATATGTGATATTGTTGGGTCTATAATATTCTGATATATTGATCGCTACATCTATACTCATATGCCTTTGCTGTATGCTAATGCCATATTGTAGAAGAATTTTTGTTTTCCTTAATACAAAACATTTCATAAACCTTGGGATATAGACACTGAATACAGAACGTCTAAACATTGGACTTCGTGGAAAGATGAAGAAATCTCAAGCTAGAACTCTCACAAGATAAAAGACCTATGTTACGCCAAAAATGACTTATCAGCATATAGGATGACGCATATTTTATCCTTCAACCCTATATACTCAAAATATTATCTGTTTGTGTCTCTGGACTGAAACCTTGTAATGGCACCACTCAGGAGTATTAAGACAAAACATCTGATCAACAGAGAACTTTTTCCAAGAAATTAATGGACACTAGATATGCAAGAATATTACGGACGCAATATTTGAACAACCAATCAGAATGTAATATGCTAATTGTGATGTCATAATTTACCCGCCTACTTTGCACAATGTTAAAACCAACTGTTTCTTCCTGAATTAAAGAGAGTACTCTTTTGGGAGCACCAGGGCTACCAGCCAAGAAAGAGTGTATGCCAACAAATCCTTTGTGGTGTATATCTTTTTGTGTCGACACTTGGCAAAGTGTATAGCAGCCCGGTCAATCACATTTGGAAAGCCCCCATTCGATCCATCCTTAACAGTTGGTGGCAGCGTGGGACGGCGGAACCACACTCGAGGGAAGATACGAATCCAGTGGAGCGACACTTTGAGCCACCCGAGGCAGCTCATTACTACCCAAACTAGGGGAGTGATCAACCCCACGGAAACACGGTAAGTCTGCTGATTTTATGAATCTGTAGCCTTGCTTGTGTTTTTTTGAGTGGTTTTGGGTGGTCTGGATGGCCCGGGTCGACCCTCTGGATTTAACTCTTTGCGACAGAGGTTTTCCCGCTGTGTTGTTCTTTTGTTCTCTGATTTTTAGTCGCTTGTGATTGACTGCCGCTTTAAATAGGCTTAGAAGGCAGAAATTTTTCTTTGCCACAAGTTTGAAGGCTTATAAAAACAATTTTTTTTCTCTATTCCTTGAGCTGTAAATTCCTTTATCTGAGAAGCAGATAAGGTGAGCTGTAACAAGGTCAGATCCTTTTCATAATGTAAACAGGAGAATGATTTAACTGTGAGAAAGATTCATTGGGATTTTTGAGTCTGAAAAATCCATTTTTTTTCTCTTTCTTTCTTGATAGTCCGGATTTAATTTAATTTTTGTTTTTTAATTTTATGGATGAGGCCGAGGCAGATAAGATAATGTAGATTTTTCAGTTCTAGGTTCTCTAATCTCTTTTTGTGAACGTGGACACAATGGGGGAGATTTATCAAAGGATTTAGACTGGTTTTTCTTGTCTAAATTTGTCGCACAGAAAGTCGCAGTCTAAATATGGGCGACTTTTCTGAGACTTTTGCTCTAGAGGATTTTTAGAACATGATGCATGCAAGTCTATTTTAGACTGAAATGCATTGAAAAATGCATTGGTGCTGAATTTATCAAAAGCGACTTTTCAGCTTTTGATAAAGCATCGGCTGAAAGTACGCCGAAATGTCAGACCATGTTGGAGCAGGTTTAAATATAGACTAAAGCATAGATCATGCAGTCTGTGTGCAGAATTTATCAAGAGCTGTGCGCCATTTGATAAATTAGGTGCACAATAGACCAGACTAACCCTCTGTAGTTTGGTCTATATTGATGCGGGACATAGACAACTTTGATAAATATCCCCCAATATCTTTTAAGGATATCAGATAAGCTGATAACTTTAGAAGTTAGTATTGGACCGTGCCTATTTCTTGGGTAAGAGAACGGCATCACTGATAGCTTTAGTTTGTCTCTGGAGCAAGGATAGCGGCTCCCGTCTCTTTTGTATTTTGGATCAGTGATGCATAAGAGTAACAGTTCATAGTGGCTCATACAAACAGTGGTTGTCACATTGACATCCTTCTTTTTGTATTGGTGTTTAGTATCATTTGTTTGGCCAATCCACTGCGAATTTTTTTTTTTGAGCATAGAGTAATTTGCAATCCTCTGTCTACCTGGGACTGAAAAAAAAAAAAGACTTTATATAATTGTTCAGTTCTTGCATTGATTGACTTTTGGAGATAAAGATGAATACTTTGCCGTCTTTGTTCAAAAGTCAGACTGTTTCTGTTCCTGGTTATGTAGAGGCACGTGCAATAGTTATGTACCGTTAAGGAAAGAAGTATCTTGAAGAAATGAAAAAACTTATGTCTATATGTGGCATTCATGAGAGGGGTAGATTACACCCAGACTTATGGGCTGATGCCATTAAGCAGTATAGGGGAGTATTGGAGGATAATGATTTGTTGGCGGCTGACCAAGCTTGGTATCGTACAGCATGTTCCATAACAAAAGAAAAATATATAGAGATGGAATGTAGAGATAAGAAGGAGAATATAACTTTATACTTGTATTGCAAAGATAGAGACCTGCCACCCCCATATAAAGGCGGTGATTCTAACTGTTGGGTGTGTCCCCATTGTGACCAGCAAAACCTGCCCTCATCTGAAAACAGTTTTTTGTAGTCAAGCCTGGCCTTTAACCCCTTAAGGACCGGAGGTTTTTCCGTTTTTGCATTTTCGTTTTTTGCTCCTTGCCTTTAAAAAATCATAACTCTTTCAAATTTACACCTAAAAATCCATATGATGGCTTATTTTTTGCGCCACCAATTCTACTTTGTAATGACATCAGTCATTTTGCCCAAAAATCTATGGTGAAGCGGGAAAAAAAATCATTGTGCGACAAAATTGAAAAAAAAACGCTGTTTTGGAACTTTTGGGGGCTTCCGTTTACGTAGTACATTTTTCGGTAAAAATGACACCTGATATTTATTCTGTAGGTCCATACGATTAAAATGATCCCCTACTTATATAGGTTTGATTTTGTCGGACTTCTGGAAAAAATCATAACTGCATGCAGGAAAATTAATACGTTTAAAATTGTCATCTTCTGACCCCTATAACTTTTTTATTTTTCCGTGTATGGGGCGGTATGAGGGCTCATTTTTTGCGCCGTGATCTGAGGTTTTTAACGGTACCATTTTTGCATTGATAGGACTTATTGATCATTTTTAAATGATATAAAAAGTGACCAAAAATGCACTATTTTGGACTTTGGAATTTTTTTTGCGCGCACGCCATTGACCGAGCGGTTTAATTAATGATATATTTTTATAATTCGGACATTTCCGCACGCGGTGATACCACATATGTTTATTTTTATTTTTATTTACACTGTGTTTTTTTTTTTTATTGGAAAAGGGGGGTGATTCAAACTTTTAACCCCTTAAGGACCGGAGGTTTTTCCGTTTTTGCATTTTCGTTTTTTGCTCCTTGCCTTTAAAAAATCATAACTCTTTCAAATTTACACCTAAAAATCCATATGATGGCTTATTTTTTGCGCCACCAATTCTACTTTGTAATGACGTCAGTCATTTTGCCCAAAAATCTATGGTGAAGCGGGAAAAAAAATCATTGTGCGACAAAATTGAAAAAAAAAACGCTGTTTTGTAACTTTTGGGGGCTTCCGTTTCTACGTAGTACATTTTTCGGTAAAAATGACACCTGATATGTATTCTGTAGGTCCATACGATTAAAATGATACCCTACTTATATAGGTTTGATTTTGTCGGACTTCTGGAAAAAATCATAACTACATGCAGGAAAATTAATACGTTTAAAATTGTCATCTTCTGACCCCTATAACTTTTTTATTTTTCCGTGTATGGGGCGGTATGAGGGCTCATTTTTTGCGCCGTGATCTGAAGTTTTTAACGGTACCATTTTTGCATTGATAGGACTTATTGATCACTTTTTATTCATTTTTAAATGATATAAAAAGTGACCAAAAATGCACTATTTTGGACTTTGGAATTTTTTTGCGCGCACGCCATTGACCGAGCGGTTTAATTAATGATATATTTTTATAATTCGGACATTTCCGCACGCGGTGATACCACATATGTTTATTTTTATTTTTATTTACACTGTGTTTTTTTTTTTATTGGAAAAGGGGGGTGATTCAAACTTTTAATAGGGGAGGAGTTAAATGATGTTTATTCACTTTTTTTTTTCACTTTTTTTTTGCAGTGTTCTAGGTCCCATAGGGACCTATAACACTGCACACACTGATCTTCTATGTTGATCACTGGTTTCTCATAAGAAACCAGTGATCAATGATTCTGCCGGATGACTGCTCATGCCTGGATCTCAGGCACTGAGCAGTCATTCGGCGATCGGACAGCGAGGAGGCAGGTAGGGGCCCTCCCGCTGTCCTGTCAGCTGTTCGGGATGCCGCGATTTCACCGCGGCTATCCCGAACAGCCCACTGAGCTAGCCGGGATGCTTTCGGTTTCACTTTAGACGCGGCGTTCAACTTTGAACGCCGCGTCTAAAGGGTTAATAGCGCGCGGCACAGCGATCAATGCCGCGCGCTATTAGCCACGGGTCCCGGCCGTTGTTAGAGGCCGGGCCCGACCCGCTATGACGCGGGGCCACGCCGTGGCCCCGCGTTATAGATCGGGAGTGGACACATGACGTTCCAGTACGTCATGTGTCCTTAAGGGGTTAATAGGGGAGGAGTTAAATGATCTTTATTCACTTTTTTTTTCCACTTTTTTTTGCAGTGTTCTAGGTCCCATAGGGACCTATAACACTGCACACACTGATCTTCTATGCTGATCACTGGTTTCTCATAGGAAACCAGTGATCAACGATTCTGCCGCATGACTGCTCATGCCTGGATCTCAGGCACTGAGCAGTCATTCGGCGATCGGACAGCAAGGAGGCAGGAAGGGGCCCTCCCGCTGTCCTGTCAGCTGTTCGGGATGCCGCGATTAGCCGCGGCTATCCCAAACAGCCCGACTGAGCTAGTCGGGAACTTTCACTTTCACTTTTAGCCGCTCAGCTCTGAGCGCGCGGCTAAAGGGTTAATAGCGCGCGGCGCCGCGATCGGCACTGCGCGCTATTAGAGGCGGGTCCCGGCTTCACTATGACGCCGGGCCCGCCGTGATATGACGCGGGGTTACTGTGTAACCCCGCGTTATATCAGAAGAGCAGGACCAAGGACGTACCGGTACGTCCTTGGTCCTTAAGGGGTTAACTGATTCTCCCTGTACTATCAAAATAGTCCCCATCCAAAATGTCCCTGCCCCACTATATCGAATGTTAACTCCTTCCAGTGGCAGCCATGTTGCTACTCCCCTAGGTGAAGCAAGCAGCCATCTTGAAACACCCGGAAGTATGGATCCTGCTGCTTCCTCTTCCTGTAATGGCAGCCATTTTGAAGGACCATTATGTGTGGCAAAATGCATTTCCTGTGCTGGCAGCCATCTTGGTTCACCCAATCTACTTACTCCATGTAATGAGTCCTCATCCAATATATCCAAACAGAACTTGGACAATGCTGGAATGTTTCCAAATGGAAATTCCTCTAGTATTGAAGCATTTGATCTCTTTCCAGGAATGACTCAGGATGGAAGTTACTTTGTACGTAATGACAAGATCCCTGGCCTATCTCCAAGTCAAACCTACACACCACCGGATCAGCCCCCACCGGAAAGCTCGATATTTCATTCTGCTGATAGTTGCTGTCCATCACCAAGGAGTCAGACCTCTGTACCCAGTGAAGACAGTAATCCAGACCGAGACGAACTGCAGAAACAGTATAACTCTCCTACCAATGATGATCATCATCTTCAGTCCCTACAAAACATGCTACTTTCACTTGTTGATACAATCACATCTACAATGGTGCAATTTCTTGAGCCTCCTAACAGTAACATGTACCAAACCAATATAGCAGATATGGTGTTTGAATCTTTTCAATCGGCCCTTGGAACTAAGATCTGGAATAACACCCTACTCCGGATTGGCATCGGTTCCATGGAAACCCAGCGAGTGCAAGCTATAGTTAACCCTGCAAATTCATATCTTCAGCATAATGATGGCGTTGCTGCTGCCTTAGTGCAGGCAGGGGGGAATAGTATACAGCATGTCTCTGATCGGTTGGTACTACAACAAGGGCCCATTTCAACCTCCCAACTGGCCATTACAGGTCCCTGGACACTGCCCTGCAACATGATAATACATGTTGTTGGTCCCAGATATTCCTCTGTCCAACATGATGCCTGCATAAGGCAGCTTCAGTCCACAATGGACCACATTCTTGATCTAGCTGGAGAAAAGAAAATTTCCTCTCTGGCCATTCCACCCATCAGTTCTGGACTCTTTGGATTTCCTCCTAATATCTGTGCCAATGCAATAGTGTCCAGTATTAAACATCACAAGCCAATACCAACATTGCAAGGAATCAGGCTTATCTCTGAAGCATACGAAACAGTCCAAGCTATGGTGGATGCTGTCAAATTGCTCAAGAAACCTAACCTCTTGGGTAAACACCCAATGCCACGTGATGATTCAGATAATCCACAACATGGATTACCCAGATCCACGCCAACTGAACTTTTGCCCACACAGCCTGATGATTCCAGAGATCTCCTGCATAGTTTCGGTGAATCCAGTCCGCCGCAAACTATGCCAATACCACTTACCTATGGTGGGGAAAATAAAGGGTCTGAAAAACCTATTTCAGAAACTCTTTATAAATATGTTCCGTTTACCTCGGTGCAAGTAAATAATCTTGTAACCCAACTCCCTGACCCAGAGAAACAGCCAATGCCTTTCTACAGAAGAATTAAGCAAATTCAACAAACCTATTCATCAGTATGGAAGGATTTATATAATCTAGTCTCTATCAGAACTGGAGACGCCTTCTGGCATATCATTTCCGCCAGCCTTGATAGCTCTGCTATTGTGAACGAGGAGACATGCTCTTCTGGAGTAGAATTCTGCCGACAACTACAAGCCTGGGCCAAAGACAGACTGGCTTCAAGCTCCACCAATTTCTCTGATGCCTCTCAGGAACCTACACAGAATCAGCTGAAAAGTTTCTCTCCAGACTACTTAATCTGTTCCAGGATCAAGGTTATAATCTAGGAAGCGAATTCCATAAGAAACTTCTCATTAGCACTTTTGTTACTGGCTTCCACGATGCTGAAGAAAGACTTCCGGACACTAGGCCTGAATATGTGACACTTGAACCAAAACAGTTTTCACTCATGGTCGAAGCTATTGAAAAACAAATTGAAGTGGCACTTACTAAGAAGAGCTCGGATGTGTCAATCTGTCAAGATGCACCAATGATGCTTAATGCTACAGCACAATACCCAGTTCAGGATTATGCCCCTCAAAGATCACCCATCATCATCTGCTACAGACGTGGTAAAATAGGACATGTTCAGCGACACTGCAGAACCAGACCTCCTCCTTCTAACTACCGAATGGATTCAGCCACTGTAAGGCCAAGGATGTCACGAAACCGTCATAATATGGACCAATAACAATCTGGACCTCTCTCTGGACACCCAAACTACTCCTGGATGAATCAACAATGAAGACCCGACAACAGAATAACTCATGTCTCACATAGAAATTGTCAAAAATCTGGATCTGAAATGTACTCCTGAAACTCGAAGCAACCAATAAGGATAATGGGATGCACCTTGAATTATCCTAACCACTTACACCTGAAGAACTTCGTGTCCTGCAAGACTCTTCACTGAAGGTGATGAACATCTCAACAAGACTATACCCGATGTCTATCTACAACAAATCCCAGACTGTGTCTGGTCCAAAGGCCCAGATGATATTGGACTCTTGCCTGTTCCACCTGTTAAAGTCTTCCTAAAAACCTGGAGCCAAAATACCTAGAGTACCCCAGTATCCACTCAAAACAAACCAATAAACTTCTCTTTCTGAACAAACAGCAACTCTTCTCAAGAATGGAGCCTTAATTAAATGTATTTCCCGGGAAAGAAGAAGACACCAAAAGGACAACCTGAGAAGTTCTGCACGGTACCTGACCTTCGTGCCATTAATGCTGCCACAGTTCTGGATACTCCCATTGTTCCCAACCTACATCCAGCTCCTCAACCCTGATGCCAGCAGCCCACATACTCTGTTCAGCTCAATACAACCAGATGCCAAGTTTTTTACTGTTCTGGACTTAGCCAATGCTTTCTTCAGCGTTCCTTTGCATCCAGACTGCCAATACCTCTTTGCTTTTACTCACCAAGGAGGACAATACACCTGGACACGCTTGTCACAGGGCGCTCAAAACTCCCCTAATCACTTTTCTCAAGCCTTATCCACCTGTCTGGATTCATGGGTCTGTGCCCATCCTAATGTGACTTTACTTCAATATGTGGATGATCTTCTACTCTGTGCCACATCGCAAGATGAGTGTGCCACCACTTCAGCTGATCTGCTATCTTTTCTTTCTTCAATCAACTGCAAGGTGTCAATTGAAAAAGTTCAGTGGGCACAACAAAAAGTTGTCTTCCTAGGACATTGAATCTCTCAAGGTGCTAAACATCTCACGGAAGATAGGAAGCAAGTCATACAAGAAATTCCTGTGCCTACAACTGTCAAGCAATTGCAAGCCTTTCTTGGTATGATCACTTACTGCCGACAATGGATTCCAGATGCCTCAGCACTGATGCAACCTCTGCATGATGCCATTCCAGCTATGACTCAGAAGCAACCACTATCATGGGAAGCTGTACAGTGTTTGAACCGCCTAAAAGACCTTATCCTATCCGCCCCAGCACTTGGTATCCCAAATTACGAACTGACGTTTTATCTGTTTGTCTCTGAAACCAAGGGCCATGCTTCTGGAGTCCTTGCACAAAAGCATGGAGACAAATTGAGACCTTTGGGATACTATTCATGCAGACTAGATCCTGTTGCACGAACTGCACCAAGCTGCCTTCGAAATGTGTTAGCAGCTAAAGACCTTCTGGACAAGACTTCGGACATCATTCTTGGACATTACATTTAGGGATCGACCGATTATCGGTATGGCTGATATTATCAGCCGATAATCACGATTTTGGGCATTATCGGTATCGGCAATTATCTTGCCGATAAGCCGATAATGCCCCGCCCCCCGCACCGCCCCCACCGCACCGCGACCGCCACCCCCTCGACCCGCCGCACCGCACCTCCGACCCCCCGCACCGCGTCGCACCCCCCACCGTGATGCTAGGCGGTATACCGGTATGGATTTTTTCCCATACCGCTATACCGGTCAGGCCCCTCCCCCACCCTCCGAGTGAATAAAAAAATTAAACTTACCCGTAATGGGGGTGGTCCAGGCCATCCTTCCTTCATGTAGTGTCCGGGGGCGTTCCGGGTGGAGGGTGGTCCGGTCCGGGCTGTCCTTCTTCTCCGGCGGGCCTCTTCTTCACTCCAGGCAGGCTCCGGCCTAGTATGCTGCATAGACGCCGCTACGCCGTGACGTAAGGTGCGTCGCTGCACACGGGCGTCACTGCGCAGCGACGTCTATGCAGCGTACTAGGCCGGAGCCTGCCCGGAGTGGAGAAGAGGCCCGCCGGAGAAGAAGGACAGCCCGGACCGGACCACCCTCCACCCGGAACGCCCCCGGACACTACAGGAACGATGGATGGATGGCCCGGAGCACCCTGGCAGGTAGGGGAGAGAAGCGGGTGGTGGCGGCGGCGGCCTATGGCCCCGCAAAAGCCACTGCAGATCATTGATTTAAAGCGCCCGCTTTAAATCAATGATCTGCAGCGGTGTCGCAGGGGGTTAAATAGCCGATAACTTATACCGAAATATCGGTATAAGTTATCGGCTATCGGCCCTAACCTGCACCGATTATCGGTATCGGCCCTAAAAACCGATATCGGTCGATCCCTAATTACATTGTTATCCTTGCTCCGCATGATCTAAAAGCTATTCTAACACAATGCCAAAGAAATCAACTTACTCTACAAAGACAAGTGAGACTTAAATGCTCTCTCTTACTTCCGGATAATGTCACTCTTCAAAGATGCACAATCCTCAATCCAGCTACCATGCTTCCTCTCACGAGGGGGGATGATGAAGGAAAAAAAATTGAACAAAATAATGAAGACCTTGGTGATCCTGAGCACAATTGCTTAGAGGTTATGGAAATGGAGACATCACATTTACTGACGGTCCAGGAAACACCATTGGGCAATGCAACCTTCACTCTCTACACAGACGGGTCCAGATATGCTGATGAAGGTGGCCATTTCCACACGGGATACTCAGTAGTTAGCCCGTTCGAAGTTCTGCTGGCAAGGCCACTCCCTTCCCGTGTCTCAGCAAAAGAGGCAGAACTTATTGCCCTAACTGAAAGCCTGCCACATGTCTGAAGGACAAACAGCCAACATCTACACGGACTCTGCCTATGGGCAGGGAGTGGCTCTGGACTTTGGATTGAAATGGGCCCTAAGGGGGTACATGACTGCAAGTGGAACCCCTATAAAGAACTTTGAAGCTGTCAGGACCCTGATTGAAGTCTTAAAATTGCCTAAACAAGTGGCAATCATCAAAGTCAAAGCGCACGGAAGATTGGACTCTGAAGAAGCCAAAGGAAATTTCTTGGCAGACCAGGCAGCTAAAGAAACTGCAATACTGACCTTGCTCGAGAGGAATTAGGGGTATATGAGGTGACAAGAAGACAGAAGCAAGGATCATATGAACCATAAGAGGGAAAGAAGAACCCCGGACTACAACAAGAAGACAGAAGAAAGGATCATAAGAACCATAAGAGGGAAAGAAGAACCCCGGACTACAACAAGAAGACAGAAGAAAGGATCAGAAGAACCAAAAGAGGAAAAAGGAAAACCCTGAACTCAAGACACTGAAACAATTATAGATTCAAGCCTTGAACAAGGGAAAGAGAAAATAGGAGCTGAACTCAGAATGGCCTATGAAGGAAAACAAACAAGGTTTTGTCCTCACCAAACCCTTTATCCGGGGGTGACTCAATATGCTCATGGGGTCACCCACAGAGGAAAAAAACAAATGATCACTTCTATCAACAAAATCTACCTTGCACCAGGAATAACAACACCAGTTGAACAATATGTCAAGGGATGTGACATTTGCAACACCTGCAACCCTGGGAGAACAGTAGTTACTCCAATGAAACACTTGGCCAAACCTTGCTTGACCACATGCAACTGCCTAAAATTGGAAAGAGTACATGCGAATAGCAGTGGACATTTTCTCAGGATGACAAGAAGCCTACCCAGTCACTAATATTGCAAGCAAAGACTACTGTAAAGAAACTACTAACAGAACTGGTATGCAGATTTGAAGTCCCCGAAGTAATTGAAATTTACCAAGGACCGGCTTTCATTGCAGATATTACAAGAGAACTTTGGAGAATGGTGGGAGCAGACCTTGGACTCCATACTCCATATCATCCTCAGAGCAGTGGGAAAGTTGAAAGACTGAATGGCACCCTAAAGAACAAAATCCTAAAAGTAAAGAACTGTCCCTTCCATGGCCAGAAGTGCTGCCCATAGCCCTGTACTCTGTTAGAAACACACCCCGACAGCCAACAGGTCTAACCCCATATGAGATACTTTTTTTGGGGGGGGGGGTCCCTAAGCTAGGATGTTATTACCCTCAGCAGCTTAGTGCAGGAAATGATAGTGTAGTAAAGTTTGCTATTTTGTTATTACTCTGTGTAATGAGCTGAAAGTAACGCATGTTGTAGTTTTATTCTTCCATTCCAGATCCAGACACTGAACCAGGAAGTCACAATCTGCAGGCCAGAGAATTTGTCCTCGTGGAAAAATATGTGAGGGGGCCACTGGAGCCTAGATGTGAAGGTCCTTATCAGGTTCCACTGACAACTCTGACTTCGGTGAAACTGGAAGGAGAATCAACATGGATACGCCTCACACTGCAAGAGAGTTCCTACACCATGCTCTTAATACATATCCTTTTCCTGTATAAGTGGAGTGCAAACCCAGCAACCCAATCCGACTCCACCACACTACTGGACTGACTCGACAATGACCCAAGAGTTGTATACCACGTTTTGATAATTCTCCAGTGCCCAAGTGACTACTTTAAATTTGACTACCGTGACATAGTGAATTGTCCCGACGTACCAAAACAATGTCTTATGTATAGGGATGACAATTCAATATATACATGTGTGACGGATGACTACTGGAGGGAACAACTGTGACCATTGGAGAGCAGTGGGATGAAACACAGGGACTGACTGGGACTATAGACCACAGAGTGACAATAGAAGAAAAGACAATACTGACAAATCTCTACTACAGAGAATGACAATTTAATGTTGTTTAGTCCCCTGTGTAAAGAAAAATAATAATCTCCACTGTAAAGGCCACATTTCAAACAGAACAATGTATGTGGATATTGAACCTACTATTTCAGCTTATCTGAACCAAATTGATACATCAGACCCAAACATGACCGAGAAAATTCCACCCATGAGAACAATTATCCTGTATGCCAATGGTGCAAGTGTATATCCAACAGAGTAGGGTAAACATAGAAGTCCCAAGTACAGGACTAGTCTGACTACAAAGGGGGGCAGTTTGCTAGGGGACGCTCGTCTCAATTCAGTGAAGCATCCCATACCCGTTTTTTATTTTTTCCGCCTGAACTTGGGACTATTAGGCAAAATGCACCATAGGGAAAGATGGAGGAAAACAAAAGTTCTTAGGGGGGGGAATTGTTGGGTCTATAATATTCTGATATATTGATCGCTACATCTATACTCATATGCCGTTGCTAAATGCTGTATGCTAATGCAATATTGTAGAAGAATTTTTGTTTTCCTTAATACAAAACATTTCATAAACCTTGGGATATAGACACTGAATACAGAACGTCTAAACATTGGACTTCGTGGAGAGATGAAGAAATCTCAAGCTAGAACTCTCACAAGATAAAAGACCTATGTTACGCCAAAAATGACTTATCAGCATATAGGATGACGCATATTTTATCCTTCAACCCTATATACTCAAAATATTATCTGTTTGTGTCTCTGGACTGAAACCTTGTAATGGCGCCACTCAGGAGTATTAAGACAAAACATCTGATCAACAGAGAACTTTTTCCAAGAAATCAATGGACACTAGATATGCAAGAATATTACGGACGCAATATTTGCACAACCAATCAGAATGTAATATGCTAATTGTGATGTCATAATTTACCCGCCTACTTTGCACAATGTTAAAACCAACTGTTTCTTCCTGAATTAAAGAGAGTACTCTTTTGGGAGCACCAGAGCTTCCAGCCAAGAAAGAGTGTATACCAACATATCCTGTGTGGTGTATATCTTTTTGTGTCGACACTTGGCAAAGTGTATAGCAGCCCGGTCAATCACATTTGGAAAGCCCCCACTTGATCCATCCTTAACAATATAATACATAAATACATGCCCATTATTACTGGGGACCCTGCATTCAGGGATGTATTTGCAGGTGGATACAGATGCATCTCCAAACGAGCCCCTACTATAGGACAAATCATCCTGGCTCCATCATCTAGGAACTTTCAAGTGCAGACACACTAAGTGTATATGTTGCAGTTATATGTCTAATTCGAATACAGTCGTGTCCTCCTCTACTGGTGAAACATTTAAAATAAAACAATGTATCAACTGTAACATCTCCTTGGTTATATACATAGTTACATGCAGGGATTGCAAACTGCAATATGTAGGTTGTAGAACTACTCCTTTGAAAGTTCGCTTTCGCAAACATATTTCAGATGTTGTACATTTCAATTCCAGGCATGTATCTATGGTATCTAAGCATTGTGCAGAGGTCCATTCAGGTAGTACCACGTCCTTGATGTTACAGGGTCTGGAATGTGTGATAACCCCAATCAGGGGTGGTAACACCAGACAAACTATTAGACCGTGAGGTCTTTTGGATTATGAAACTTGATAGCCGTGTCCCCAATGGACTGAATAAGAGGATGGACACAATTTGACATTATTAATGTCAGAATTTATCCTGCCCTCCTCTTCATGGGTCCATATTTTTTATATATTTGCTATAATTACCTGCTGTTATACTATGTTGATTATTTTCTTTAGGTGTTAGAATAGTGCCTGCCCCTTTCCCCGTTTTTTTTCTCACTCCATAGCACTCTATCTATACTAGCTCAAATTGGAGGTTACCGTTAGCAACCATTTATAATACCTATATATGTATTGTACACATATGCACACACATGATCATAGCAATTTCATTTATATCAACACCTTTTTTGTATGCCTTTTCGCACAATTTCTACGTAGTATTTAGGCTTTCTCTCCCCCCACATTTGTTTCTTTTGAATTTTTTAATATTTCACATTATGACGTATAAAAATGATGTGCAGTTACTTTTCTGCACACACATTATATTCTATGTGCGCATATTATATTTTACGTATTTGTGTCATGTTTATCTGTCATCTTTACTTGCACGGGTGCAATAAGCCATCACCATCAAGTGCTAATTTGCACCTGTTCAAGTGGGGAGGAGGATGTGTCCCATGACCAAATCCTTATTGGATTGGGTGTTGGCGGGATACATCCCCTATTTAAGGTTGGGATATGCCTATTTTTAGTGTATGACTAAGGCCCGACACCAGGGCCGAAACGCGTCACCAATGTCCATGTCTATCATGTACTGAAGTTTTTATTCTAATAAAGAGCATTGTTCCATGCTTACCTGCGCTGGACATCCACTTGTTCTTCAGTCTACATACCTAGGCGCTGCCCACGCCAGTCCGAGCGCTGCGGGCTTGAGGAAGTGAGCTGGACATCATCCTACATTTTCTATGTTACACATACATATATCTCAAAGATATACACTTCAGAAACGCCCACAAAATTAAAAGCCTTGGGTCAGATAATAGAAAATATATGATATAATATATATAAGAGATCTGAACCAGATTTACTCAAATGAAAAACTCGATTAGAAGATGTCATAGTAGTAAAAAAAAAAATCGGCAGAATGTAATAGTGTATATCATACTCAGGGTGGATCAGAGATCAAAAATTGTGTATATAATACTGTCAGTGAATTGAAGCTTAAAGGTTTCAAGTAACCAAAAGGGGAGAATAATGTGCATATAATCACAGTCACACAAGAATGGTCTCCGAAATTTCGTTAAGGCCAGAGGGCTGGAATGAGCCACATTTAAACATCCAATAAACTTCTAATTTCTTTAGTATTTCAAAGCGATTGGATTTACTTGCAGGGACCGTTTCGATAGGGGTTACCGTGAATGGCTTTTGTATCCCCTGATGGGAGTAGAAGCAATGCTTAGAAAGACTATGCAATAGAAAGCCCGTTTTAATATTAAAATGGTGTTTGTTGATCCTATTTCTTAGTTTCTGTGTTGTTCGCCCTATATACTGAAGGTCGCAACAACATTGTATTAAATAAATTACAAAATCTGTTTCACATGTAAGATGACTTTTTATATCAAAGACTTCACCTGTGGTTGCTGACCGGAAGGTTTGACATCCATGTGTGATTTCGCTACAGCACAGGCACCGGTTTTTCCTGCATCGAAAATTCCCCGTCTTATTGGTGGCTTTCTTATGTTTCGTCTGCTGTTGTTTCAATTGGCTGGGAGCGAAAAGGAGCTCTCCTGTAGGTGACGCTGGATTCTTGGGAATTATTCCTTTGAGAAAATTATCACTTTCTAGGAGGTGCCAATTGCTTTTTAGTATTTTTCGGATAGCGTAGGAGGATGAGCTGAAGGTGATAATGAAGTTGCATTGAAAATGTTCATTTTTGTTATTCTTTGCCTCTCTCTGTTTCACAGAGGTATCCAAGCGATCCTTCTGAGATTTTAGTTTTTTCAAACACGTCCGACAGTAATTGACTAGGGTACTTTTTCGCTAGGAAACTTCTCAGGAGTTCTTCTGTGGATTCCTGTGGTCCCTTCCATATGAAAATGAGTTTGCCGATATATATCGATGATAACTTATGATATGTTCCATCAGCAGGGTGTTCCACCATATGTATTGGGCTTTGAATGCACCCATAAACAGGTGTGCATATGCGGGGGCTACCTTGGCCCCCATAACAATACCTTTCCCTTGTTGGTAACCTCTCTAATATTCTTATTGGCATCTATACATAGTTCTAATCTCTTCTCTATCAACATAGAAATCATATTGAAGGTACTTGAGTCCATTAGAGAAGAGATTAGAACTATGTATTGGCTTTGAATGCACCTATAAACAGGTTTGCATATGCAGAGGCTACCTTGGCCCCCATAGCGGTACCTTTCCATTGTTGGAACATCACCTGTTATACATGAAGAAATTATTCTTCAGTATAAAATTAAGTCCTTCAATCAAAAAGTTCCTTTCTGGGTCCTGTAGTTCATCATCTTGTTGAAGGAAACTTTTGGCTGCGTTTAAACCAAATTGGTGGCTAATATTGGTATACAAGGACACCATGTCGCAGGTAATCATAATATAGGATTGGTCCCAGGGTAAATTAGACAATTGGGTAATGAGCTGAGATGAGTCACGTAAAAAACTGGGAAGGGTGATAACATATTTCTGAAGATACAAATCAATAAAATGTGCTAAGTTGCTGGTGGGTGAGTTGGTGCAAGCTATGATACTGAGGGGGGGGGGTTACCGGGGGGGGGGGGGGGGGGTTGATGAGTAAGAGATTTATGTATCTTGGGTAGAAAATAAAACTGTGGACGATTGTGGTTGGGAACTGTGATAAATTGATATTCCGATTTATTCAGTAAGTTATCTCGATGTGCTTGGAGAAAGAATGCTGCCAGCTGTTTGACCATATCAGTAAATGGTTCCTTAGATATCTGTAAGTAAAATTCCTTGTCTCATAGTATTCTGAGTGATTTTTCTTGATAATATTGGTAGTACTAAACCCCCGCCTTTGTCCGCTGGGCGGAAAACCAGATCCTGATTTTTTTGGAGCGGTTTGAGGGCTTGTTTTTCACGTGGCGCCAGATTGGAGTGACTGTACGTTTTCGGTAGTTCCTTTAATTGGCCAGGCACTATGTCATGAAAGGTACTGATAAAGGGTCTTTTGGATTGTATGGGGTAGAAGGTGGACGGGGCCTTCACCAACTGATGTTGGACTGGGCTGTATGATGAAGTGACATCTGTAGTGACTCTTCTGGTATTGGGTATTTCCTGTACTTGTTGGATATTAACCCATGCAGGACCCAGGGCGTATGGATATGCCTTCTGTACCTGGGTCTTCAGGACCCAGGGCGGACAGGTACAACTGTCATCGGGGTGACTGCTGATATCAATCAGCAGGCACCCTGCGCAAATGCCCAGGGGGGTCATCAGTCCCCCCATGTTGGCAATCGCGGCAAATCACAAGTGAATTCACACTTGCGATATGCGCGATTCCATGTCATTACGGGTCTATGGTGACCCGGAATATAAGGGGGATCGCGGTTGTCCAAGACGCCGACGATCCCCCTGAAGGTATATGAGTGAGGTGGCAGGGGTGCTACCCCTCCTATCCCTGCTATTGTAATTTGTAATTTTGAAACAGCTGGAGGTTTGCCCCCCCCCCCCCCCCACATGGGCAGGTTTACAGTAAGTTTTCTGCTTGAAGTTTGAGCTTTCACAAATTTTTCCTGCAGCGCAAACTCCTAGCGGGAAACTCACCGTAACACGCCAGTGCAAATGTACCCTAAAAACACTACACTAACACAAAATAAAGGGTAAAACACAACATATACACCCCCTTACACTGCCCCCCCCCCCCCAATGAAAATTAAAAACTTGTATGGCAGTGTTTCCAAAACAGAGCCTCAAGTTGTTGCAAAACAACAACTCCCAGCATTTCTGGACAGCCACTGACTGTCAAGGCATGCTGGGAGTTTAGCAACAGCTGGAGGCCCCCTGTTTGGCAATCACTGGCATAGAATACCCCTATGTCCACCTCTACGCAATCCCTATGTAGTCCGAAATGCGCATGGCGCACTCTCACTTCAGAGCCCTGTCGTATTTCAAGGAAACAGTTTAGGGCCACATATGGTGTATCTCCGTACTCGGGAGAAATTGCACTAGAAATTTTGGGGGCTTTTTCACCTTTTACCCCTTATGAAAAGGAAAAGTTGGGGGCTACACGAGCCTGTTAGTGTAAAAAAAAATAAAAAAAATTTACACTAACATGCTGGTGTTGCCCCATACTTTTTGTTTTTACAGGCGGTAAAAGCAAAAAAAAAGACCCCCAAAATTTGTAACAATTTCTCCTGAGTACGGAAATACCCCATATGTGGATGTAAAATGCTCTACGGGCGCACAACAAGGCTCAGCAGTGAGAGTGCACTATGTACATTTGAGGCCTACATTTGGCTGTTTTTACAGCGGTTCTGACATAAACGTAAAAAAATAAATACCCACATGTGACCCCATTTTGGAAACTACACCCATCACAGAGCATAACAAGGGGTATAGTGTGCCTAAACACCCCACAGGTGTTTGACAAATTGTCATTAAAGTTGGATGGGAAAATGAAAAAAAAAATTATTTTCACTAAAATGCTGGTGTTATCCTAAATTTTTCATTTTCACAAGGGAAAATAGGAAAAAAGCCCCCCAAAATTTGTAACCCCATTTCTTCTGAGTAAGAACATACCCCATACGTGGATGTAAAGTGCTCTGTGGGGCGAACTACAATGCTCAGAAGAGAAGGAGCGCCATTGGGATTTTGAAGAGAAAATTTGTCCTGAATTGAAGGCCACGTGTGTTTACAAAGCCCCCATAGTGCCAGAACAATGGACCCCTCCCACATGTGACCCCATTTTGGAAACTACATCCCTCACGTAATGTAATAAGGGGTACAGTGAGCATTTACGCCCCACAGGTGTCTGACAGATTTTTGAAACAGTGATCCGTGAAAATGAAAAATGTAATTTTTTATTTGCACAGCCTACTTTTCCAAAGATCTGTCAAATGCCAGTGGGGTGTAAATACTCACTGCACCACTTATTAAATTCTGTGAGATGTTAAGTTAACAAAATGGGTTCATATGTGGGGGGGTCCACTGTTCTGGCACCACGGGAGGGTTTGTAAACGCACATGGCCCCCGATTTCCATTCCAAACAAATTCTCTTTCAAAAAGCTCCTTCTCTTCTGAGCATTGTAGTTCGCCAGCAGAGTACTTGACTTCCACACATGGGGTATTTCCATACTCAGAAGAAATGGGGTTACAAATTTTAGGGGGGCATTTTGTTCTATTATCCCTTGTAAAAATGTAAAATTTGAGGGAAAACTAGCATTTTAGTGAAAAAATTAATAAAATCATTTACACATCCAACTTTAACGAAAAGTCGTCAAACACCTGTGGGGTGTTAAGGCTCAGTGGACCCCTTGTTACGTGCCTTGAGGGGTGTAGTTTCCAAAATAGTATGCCATGTGTTTTTTTTTTTTTTTTTTGCTGTTCTGGCACTATAGGGGCTTCCTAAATGTGACATGCCCCCCAAAAACCATTTCAGAAAAACTCACTCTCCAAAATCCCACTGTCGCTCCTTCCCTTCTGAGCCCTCTAGTGCACCCGCCGAACACTTGACATACACATATGAGGTATTTCCTTACTCGAGAGAAATTGGATTACACATTTTAGGAAGATTTATCTCCTTTTACCCCACTGGGTCTACAAGAACATGCCAGTGTAAAAAATTAAGATTTTCTCCTTCAATTTGCTGCTATTCCTGTGAAACACCTAAAGGGTTAACAAACCTTTTGAATGTCATTTTGAATACTTTGAGGGGTGCAGTTTTCATAATGGGGTCATTTGTGGAGTATTTCTAATAAGAAGGCCCTTCAAATCCACTTCAAAGCAGAACTGGTCCCTGAAAAATTTCGATTTAAAAATTTTTGTGAAAAATTGGAAAATTGCTGCTATACTTTGAAGCCTCTGATGTCTTCCAAAAGTAAAAACATCTCAACTTTATGATGCTATCATAAAGTAGACATGTTGTATATGTGAATAAATATATCATTTATTTGGAATATTAATTTTCCTTATAAGCAGAGAGCTTCAAAGTAAAAAGAAATGCAAAATTTTCAATTTTTTCATCAAATTTGGGAATTTTTCACCAAGAAATGATGCAAGTATCGACAAAATTTTACCACTAACATAAAGTAGAATATGTCACGAAAAAACAATTCTCGGAATCAGAACGAAAGGTAAAAGCATCCCAGAGTTATTAATGCTTAAAGTGAAAATGGTCAGATGTTCAAAAAATGGCCGGGTCCTACAGTGAAAATTGGCTGGGTCCCTAAGGGTTTAAAATGTCTTTTGAGGGTAATTTTTCTTGTAAAACGATGTAAATCCAAGAACAGTTGAAATTGGTTGGATTGGTAAGTGGGGCAAAAGGAAAGTCCCTTTTTTAATAGGGATATCTCATATGGATTAAGTTGATATGAGAGATTGAATATCTGCACGGTATCTTTCTCTCCTTCATTACTGTTGTCACAAGCTACACTTTTTGCCTCCTCTCTTTCCTCTAGTTCTTTTTTCCTTTTAATGATTTCATCTCCGAATTTTGTGAGGAAAAAATTGGGGCTATGGTGGGGATTGATTTTCACTGTGGGCGCCCCTAAAAAAAGAGGGATTCTCCGTGCTGGTATCGGTATTGGTTGCAATATTAAGGAATGGTACCAGCATGGATGAACTTCTGGAGCTATCCAGGAGAACACAGTCATTGGATTTGTATAATTCCTCTGAGTTGGTTCCACGGCTTGGTGATGAAATAATATCGCTGGTCTCGTGGACAGAAAAATCCAACAATGATTGGATTGAACCTGTGAAGATCTCTTTGTCTTGATGGCTGAAGGTGTTCCCTGGGGATGTTGAGGATGACAGCACGTTTTTGTCCAAAAAAGCTTTGTATTTGTTGTTAAGGCTCAATCCATAGCATTGGTGTGTCTGTTGGTTCTAAAGTATTGGTTTGTGTTAGTTTCCTTATCGGGGTTGCATAGTTGGAAGGAAGGATGGTCTTCTCTGGTAAAGTTGGAACAGTGGTGTCCTCAAGGGGAGTTTTTTTTCTTCCCTGGGGGAGATTTTTTAGTATTCTGAAGGGTAGAGTTTTCTCTAATCGTAGGAGCAGGTTCTTCTGGGTTTCCTTTTTCGTTTGTAGTGGCTATTTAAATATGATTTGCCTGAGGGCCGGTTCTTAGCTCCTCCTTCTGGGTTCTGATTATATGGACCGTAACGATTGTGGTTCTCGCCTTGTTTATCAGTGCTGTATCTACGACCATATCTCGATGTAATCTGTGATTTTGGTGTGTACTCAGTGGCGTTGCTAAGGTTGGTGTCACCCGGTGCGATATAAAATGGTGTCACCCCATACCTACCCCCCCCCAGTAAGTTTTTAGCCTGTTGTGACAGGCGCCACTGATGTAGAGCAGTGTGAAAAATTCCAGTATAATAATCAAATATACCAATTGCCAAAGAATGGGAAAGCGCTAAAAAAGGTTTCACCAATTAAAACTACAGCTCCCAGTATGACCTAAGCAGTGGTGAGGTTATGCTGGGAGCAGGCCCGGTGCTGTCATAAGGCAAACCATGCGTCCGCTTAAGGGCGCATGGACTCGCAGCTGATGGGGGCGGAAAAATGAAGACTTTTTTTTATACTAAGACCCCCACCTGTGTGCCCCGCTGCCGCACAGCAGAGGTCACTGCCACCACTCCACCCTCTTGGTTTTATTGCTGCGGCCCACCGAGATTCCCGAAATGGAGCTTCGCTTGTGTAGGCAGAAATCCTTGCACCGGCCCTGGCTGGGAGTTGTAGTTTTACTCATCACAGCTGCAGAACTTACAAGTGACTACAGCTCTGATGGGACATAATGAGGAAAATACACAATAATATCAGTGACTACAGGTGACTTCTCTATAGTCTTTCCTTATGCACCCTCATCATACATAAGGAGGATCATCCTCCTGCCAGTGGCACCCCCATCATCCAGGATGGTGGGGGTGCTACTGGCAGAAGGATGATCCTCCCAATGGATTATGAGGGTGCTACGGCCAGGATGATGGGGGTGTAACATCTGCAGGAGCATCCTCCTGCCAGTAGCACCCCCATCATCCCGGAGGATGATCTGCTGATGGATGATGGGGGTGCAGCACCCCCATAATTCATCAGTAGCACCCTCATCATACATAAGGAGGATCATCCTCCTGCCAGTGGCACCCCCATCATCCAGGATGGTGGGGGTGCTACTGGCAGAAGGATGATCCTCCCAATGGATTATGAGGGTGCTACGGCCAGGATGATGGGGGTGCTACATCTGCAGGAGCATCCTCCTGCCAGTAGCACCCCCCATCATCCAGGAGGATGATCCTGCTGATGGATGATGGGGGTGCTACTCACAGGAGGATGATCCTGCTGATGGATGATGGAGGTGCAGCACCCCCATCATTCATCAGTAGCACCCCCATCATACATAAGGAGGTTCATCCTCCTGGCAATGGCACCCCCCAGAGCCTCTCAGCACCCCCTTTCTCCCTGTTACATTAAAACATTAAATCAGTGTTTCCCAACCAGGGTGCTTCCAGCTGTTGCAAAACTACAACTCCCAGCATGCCAGGACAGCCAAAGGCTGTCTGGGCATGCTGGGAGTAATAGTTTTGCAACAGCTGGAGGCACCCTGGTTGGGAAACACTGCATTAAATACACAGTTTTGCAGAGAGGTCTCACCAGCTCACCAGTCTCTTGTCTTCACTTTCTCCTCTCCCCGGGCGGCTCCAGGTCCAGGAATGTCCGGGGGTTGGGGAGGAATTTATCACCCATGCAGACGCGGAGCACGTGAGGCAGGGACACGTTCAGGTGACGTCACTGCTGAATGCATTCGGTCACTAGGAGGGCGACCCCTAGTGGCCGAATTTAAAAGTGATTTTAAACTTGTTTAAAATCACTTTTTTTTTATTAAAGTATATTAGAGATATGTTGTAGTACTTAAGTACTACAACATATCAATTTTTTTACTTCATGACAGTGCCCATTTAAGTACTACAACATATCTCTAATATACTTTAATTAAAAAAGTGATTTTAAACAAGTTTAAAATCACTTTTAAATTAGGCCACTAGGGGTCGCCCTCCTAGTGGCCGAATGCATTCAGCAGTGACGTCACCACTGAATTTCGACTCATTTCAGCCTGGCAAAGAGTGGAAATTCAGGCACTACTGTGCTCGCTCCCGCCTGTCAATCAAACAGGCAAGAGCGAGCACGCTGATAGCTGGGGCTGCGCGCATTGGCCAGCTCCACTGGCCTCCCTTCGCGGCCCCGCCCGCATTACCCTGTCCGGAGGCAGCGCGCGCACTCATTGCTTTGCTGTTCCTCCGGATGGGTAAGTCTGATCTGAGGTCTTATATTACTTTACAAACTATAATAATTATGGCAGCAACATGTTCTGGTTGGGATCCGGCAACTACAACTACCAGCATGCCAACTACAACTCCCGGCTGTAATATCGTGCATGGCAGGCCGGCGATGCTCCTCTACTCCTCCTCCCTGGATAGCACATGCACAGGGAGGAGGAGACCCCGGAGCTGCCTGCCGTGCTATTGGCAGATCATCTATGCGCGCTCCCGACAGGAGCGCTGCATAGATGATCTGAGGGCGGAAGCAAGCGCCCAGCAAGGCATCAGTGACGTCATGCCTGCTGGGAAGCGCTGCTTTCTGCCCTGCTTTATAAAGCAGATTTAGAAGCACTAAATCTGCTCTATTAAAGCGATTTAAAAGTTTTTTAAAGCCAGGTAGGGGGTTAGGGCTAGATTACTAATAGGTAGGGACATATTAGATTATATATTACTTGGTGGGAGCTACACTTTAAGTACTACAACATATCAATTTTTTTACTTCATGACAGTGCCCATTTAAGCTTCAATTCACTGACAGTATTATATACACAATTTTTGATCTCTGATCCACCCTGAGTATGATATACACTATTACATTCAGCCGATTTTTTATTACTACTATGACATCTTCTAATCGAGTTTTTCATTTGAGTAAATCTGGTTCAGATCTCTTATATATATTATATCATGTATTTTCTATTATCTGACCCAAGGCTTTTAATTTTGTGGGCGTTTCTGAAGTGTATATCTTAGAGATATATGTATGTGTAACATATGTATCTATATATTTAATTTATTTTTAATATTATCCTTATTCTGTTTGTTTTATATGTACATAAATGAGTGCTTTAGCAAGTCCACCCCGTGCTGTTCCAGCCCAATTTTAATTTGTGGGCGATTCTAGATATATATATATATATATATATATATATATATATATATATATATATAAATAAATATATATATGTATATATATTTATATTTTTATTCTATATATTAATTTTCTTCTTTATTCTGTTTGTTATATATGTATATATATTAGAGTGTCTCAGTGAGCTTACCCTGTGCTGTTCTAGTCCACTCATATTACAATAAGTGGTACACATCGGCAGATACTATAAACTGTCTCACATACACCGGCCGACTGAGAAGAATTTCTCTTTCATTTTGTATACAGCGCACGGTGACAGCCCAAGTTTGGTCTGATCTATATCTTGTACAGTGGTCCCTCAACATACGATGGTAATTTGTTCCAAACGACCCCTCATTTGTCGAATCTATCGTATGTTGAGGGATTCGTGCAATGTAAAAAGTGCATTTAATACTCACCTGTCCCCGCCGCTCCGGACCGCATCCTCACCGCTCCCAATGCTGTCCCAGGGGCTCCCGATGCTGTCCCGCTGCTCCGGCGTCTTCTTCGGGATCCTCCGGTTTCTTCCGCATCTTCTCCGGTGTCCGGGCCTCGCTTTCTGGTGATTTTATTACTTGCTGCGCTGGGACGGCGTGGGCAGCAACGTAATAACGACGCCGGAAAGTGAGGCCCGGACCCCGGAGAAGATGCAGAAGACACCGGAGGATCGCCAAGTGGACCCGGAGCAGCGAGGATAGGTAAGTGAACCTGTCCGGGATGCTTAAACTGCTATCCGACAGCAGCTTAAGCATTTTGCGCTGTCGGATAGCAGTTAATGTGATGGCCCCGACATATAAAAGTATTGTATGTCGATGCTAACATCGACATGCGATGGCCTCTGAGAGGCCATCGTATGTCGATTTGATCATATGTCGGGGCCATCGCATGTCAAGGGGTTACTGTATATACCCATTATTTAACATTTATACATATCTAAACGGTTTGGTAATTTAAATACAGCCCTGTTCATCATGTCCTCTAACATCTCATATACTGCTCCTTAAACCTGTCAATCAACTGCTTTCCCAATGCCCGTACCGTGACCAGCCTGTATTAATACTAACATATGTGTCAGGTCAATCTCTCCCCCTTATTAGTAATGTTTGTGCACTGTAGCTCTCCTTCTCCATAAACAATACAATGTCTCAGCGATTGTATTATGGGCCGGCGATCTCCTAGCCAGCGCTGATGAGAACATAAACCATGCGATACTGCTCTGGATGGAGCGCCGACGCGCATTAAAATTTGTTTTAAATCACAAACTCAAAGCCCAGCTAAACGCCAGCGCTCCTCCAGCCCGCACTCATGCACTCACTATATAAATGTCCCTCTATGACATGCATCTAGTAGAGCGCTAACGAGGAACATATGAACTAATTTTATGACAAGAGCAGGAGACTTCACATTATGCATTAACTTTCTTTTACTGACTCAGCAGCAAAGCAATAGTATACAGAATACAGAGCAAGAAACTTTTGCGCAACCAAACATGACAGGTGTAGGTATGGTATCCAATCAGAATGCAGGTACAGGGATATACTGTGATGTAACTGTAGCTCCTCCTCTTTCTTTGCTGCTCAGCAGAAGAGATAAGTACAGTTTTTCATATTCTCCCTTATTACATTTATTGTGTGTTCATTCATATATATACACACACGTGTGTATATATATCTCAGTTTATTATTTATTTTATCTTAATTTTCATTTTTTCCTAATATATATATATATATATTTTTTCTTGCTTAATAAAGTCCCCCCCCTTTAATTTAATTTCTATATATTTTATTATCTGATTTTCAATTGATTTTCTATTCTCTGCTTCCCTATTGTCCTTCAACCATTTTTCCCCCCTTGTTTGTCTTTATACACTATTGTCTATCGTCCCTATAGATCTATAGTTTGGTATTCCGTTCATTTTAACTGCGTCATTAATTCAGTTACCTTACCTGATCTCGCATCAGCGTGCGCATCGGCGTTCGCTCAGCACGCTCATCGGCGCGCGCATTTGCGTACGCATCTGGCGTGAGCGGTATCTTTACAGCTTGTGTCTCTCCTGATCTCGCTGACGCAGTGTTTATTCACTGCTTCTTGCGTGATCTCACCTCAGTGGTTATCACTAAAGCGATTCTTCCCGCCCCTGCATCCGTCCATTGGGTCTCATAACGCTGACTGACATCTCCTCACAGCTCCCTTGTCACAGTGATTTATCCATCAAAACTGGTCTTATACTGCCTCCTTGTGGTGCATTGGCCCTAGTACAACTACTATTTGTTATTATAGTGAATATATATAATATATATATATTTTCCCTCAGGAAATTTTCCCTTACTTACTATATGTAAATTCATTTTTCCCATTTAATTTATTATTATTGATTAATTAGTTAATAATTATTATTAATATTCCCCTTTATTAGAATATATTTGAAATATATTTTCCTATTTACATATTTACAGTACCTATATATAATTAGTTCTTTTTCAGTGGACATTGTAAATAGAAGTATCTAAATCCGGGGAATATTTAGCTGGAGATCAGATCCAGGATCTAGTTTATTGATCTGTTTCTAGTTCAGTACATTGTGCAGTAAAATCCACCATGGCAGAGATGCATGAGTCAATAACCAAGTCGGTTACAATGGCAATTGCACAATCATCAGCCCAGAGATCTGTGCAGATCCCTCCCTCTGCCTCTTCTGAGAAATTTGTCTCTGCTGATGAAACCCCATGCCTATTCTAAAACATAAGAAAGCCACCTCTAAGAGGCACCACCTTTATGACAGCCACTTTTCCCATAAAATAAGGAGAGTTTTTTCAAATTCTGATGGCCATGACAAAAATAAAGGCACGCTCCCATCCAGCGGCCGCAATATCAGTGCCAAAAAGCTGCACTGCAAACTCTTCGCCCGTGAGGAAGATCCTGTTAATCGGGTTCAAAGACCCTCTAATTGTGGCAAAAAATTTTTTATGTGGAATATGATGGCGATATTTCCTTATCTTCGGATTATTCCGAGATAGATGACCCCTCTTATGGTCCTGAGGATCCTGAGGGAAGCTTCTCTGAAGTCGAGGACAATGCTGAGCCTACTAAATCTGACATTATAGATAGTTTGGGGAATCCATTCTTCAATCCATCTCGAATTAAACATCCCCGGTCGGGAGAATGGGTTCCCAACACTCAGTTTACTGAGTATCTTACTGCCTGGGTTAAAAAGGGCCTTGATAAAATTGACCGTAATAAGCTGCGGGCAGAATGCCCTCGCCCCGATTTGCCATCCAATGCTGCCCTTACCCCTGAACTGGATCCAATCCTTGTCCAGTATTTACAAAAATCCGGATCTAACCCTAGAAAGGGTATTGACAGGTCCATAAAGTCCTGCCAGGACAAGTTGTTAGATCTCTTAGGTCCTTAAACAAAAACTTTTGACTTGACTGAGGAATCCATGATTTCAGGAAATCCTCTGGATGTCCCTACTATTAGGGGTTAGGACCAAAGGGCCATTTGCTTTTTTTTACGGTTTAAAATATTTATTAAACATTGATAACATATACAACATCCGCCCCAGGGCGGTAGAAGCGGGCAATCGAATACAGATAGCTGGTATCAGGATTCCATGCAATCAGTACTGAAACATAAATAATCACCATCATGCGCTGGATAGTACTAAATAGGCAGGCTAGTAAGACCCAGTCAATGCAGTACACTGACGTAGGCCATGATGCCATAGGTGAAGGCCAGATAGAGAGAGTCAGCGGGGATAACGTATAACTAGCAAGGTCGGGGGAACCTTTGACAATGTGAAAGAAATAAACAAACAATCAAGGACATCTAGCCAACGTGGTGGGGAGCGATGCCTCATTCGAGTATCCATTTAAGGGTCTAGAGTAGGCAATCGCTGGAACCCATGCCTTCCAAACCAGGCCCCAGCCACTCAAACTAGCATATTACAACCGAAGTCTAAATGGGTCAGGCTGGCGGGGAGGCCTAATACACTACCAATGTAAACCAAAAAAAAAAAAAAAAGGAAAAGAACCACACATAGACAAGATACAAAAGGGGAGAATGGAGGGGGAAGGAACAGAGCAGAAGCAGTCGGAATAGAGTTGAGAGGGAGAGGGGAAGTGGGGGTAAAGGATGCCACAAAGGCCAAAGAGAATAGTCCGGGGGGGGGGGAAGAGGAGAAGGAAGGAGGGAGCCCAAAGCAAAGGAAGGGAGACTAACAAAACAAAAAAAAACAAAAAAAGGGGGGGGGGGGAGACCCTCACAGGAGAGGAAGGGCAGTATCAGTGGTGGATGGTAGCGAAACTAAATGGGGGGACGACAGAGACATGGCCCGATACTCAGGGGATGACAGGAAGTCGGTCCACGGAGTCCAGCGCTGCAGAAAACGCTCAGGTTTGGACGCCATGTCCGCCATGCACTCCTCCATCCCGTAGATAAATTGCACCTCACCTATCCAGCGAGCCAAGGTCGGGGGCAGGACTGACTTCCATTTGCGTGGGAGCACCCTTCGGGCAGCAGAGAGTAATATGCCGATCAGACCCTTTTTCAGAGATTTCAATTGGCCCGGCACCATCGACAGTAAGGCTACTTGGGGGGTATGGGGTACTAAGGAACCTGAAATCCTGGACACGGCAGACAAGACACCGGACCAGAAAGATTGCAAAAGCGAGCAGTCATACCAAACATGAAGCATGGTCCCGGGGGCCAAGCCGCACCTCCAACCGACATTAGGCACAGATGGAAAGCACCGATGCAGCAGAGCTGGGACACGGTACCATCTGGACAAGACTTTGAAGTTAGTTTCTTGCAACTGAACAGAAACCGAGGACCCATGGCACAAGGCATATGCCTTTCTCCAGTCTAGGGGATCAGGGGTGCGACCCAGCTCCTGCGACCACCCCCTCCTGATGAGTCGGGACCTGTGTGGTGCATGCAGACATCAAAAGAGCATAGATAACAGATATCAGGTGTCCCGGAGACCCACCTGAAAGACATAAAGATTCAAGGGACGGTTTCCAAGAAGAGTAAAAATGGGTGAGCTGGGTGTATTGCCAAACCTGAGCAGGTGTATGATGTTCCTCCCGTAGGACCTCCGCCAATGGTTTCAAGGAGCCCGAGTGAAGAACGTGAGCAAATAAAAAAATCTGTCCACGGGACCTACCTAGGAAGGGTCCCACCCGGCCACCCGGTGTAAAGTCAGGGTTGTCACGTATAGACGTCAGGGGACCATTGGGGTGTAGGAGACCCGCCTTGCCCAAATGGCGCAGGCACACCCGAAGCACGGAACGCGCCACATACGGGAGTTTCGCCAGAAGTGCTGGGGTCCAATAGGACGCACGCGTCCAGGGTAGGGACGTGAGCGGGATAGGGGAAAGGAGGGCCTCCAAACGCACCCACAGCTTATCGGTGGGGTGGTGAAACCAGTCCATTATTCTAGTTGCAACAGAAGCCATGTAATAAAGATGAGGGTCCGGCAGAGCCAGACCTCCCTTCGATTTGGGGCGAATCAAGTCCCTCCGGGCCATGCGGTGACCCCGGAGGCCCCACACGTATTTAGTAAATAGTTTGTTAATGGTCAGAAAAAAGGAGCGGGGAAGAAGGATAGGGATAGTCTGAAAGAGGTAAAGCAGTCTGGGCAATAGGTTCATTTTAAGTATGTTAACTCGTCCGATCCAGGAAAAGTCTCGTCTGTCCCATTTGGTCAAGTCAGAGGAAAAGGAGGTAAGTAGGGGGCCGAAGTTCAAGTCATACAGGCGGGTCAAGTCACTGGGGACCTGGATCCCTAGGTATTTGAAGGAGTTGGACGCCCAACGGAAGGCATACTGCTTCCTGAGCTCTGTGACGCCTCCAGGACCTAATGACACGTCTAGGGCTACACTCTTAGTTATATTTAGTTTATAATTGCTAAAACGACCATAGTCATCCAAAAGAGTGAAGAGGGCAGGGAGGCTACCGCAAGGGTCTGACAGGAACAATAACAAGTCATCAGCAAAGGCAGCACATTTGACAACTTCTCCCCCGACCGGCACCCCCGAACCTGTTCACTCTGTCTGATAGCTTGCAAGAGATGTTCCATGGCTAGGACATATAGGAGAGGGGACAGGGGGCACCCTTGTCTCGTGCCATTGCGGATAGGGATAGGAGAGGAAAGGGAACCATTTATCCTTATCCTAGCCTGTGGGTGAGTATACAAGGCAAAGATACGTGACAACATTAGCGGGCCTAAACCTAGATGAGACAGGACACCCCTCAAGAACCCCCACGCCACCCTGTCAAAAGCCTTCTCGGCGTCCAGGGACAATAAAACACTTGGCAACCGAGAAGTTTGAGCGTGGTGGATCACAGAGAAAGTCTTCAGGGTGTTATCTCTGGCCTCTCTAGCAGGTACGAAGCCCGTCTGATCAGGGTGGATGAGGGTCCCCAATAATGGGTTCAGTCTGAGGGCCAGTAATTTAGCGTATAATTTCGTGTCCACATTAATAAGGGATATCGGGCGATAGCTTTGACAAAGGTTCGGGTCCTTACCCTCCTTCGGGATCACGGTAATAAATGCCTGGAGAAAGGAGCTGGGGAATGGGGACGTGGCGGATACTGAATTAAAGGAGGCCATCAGTGACGGAGTCAAATCTGAAGCAAGAAGCTTATAAAATTTGGCAGTATACCCGTCAGGGCCAGGTGCCTTCCCTGAGGGCATAGACCTTATGGCCTCTGCAACCTCTTCCTGGGAAAAGGGGCGTTCCAAGTCCAAGAGGGACTGGGGGGAAAGAGAAGGCAGCTGCGTCCTCAACAGGTAGGCCTGTAGATCGGGGGACACAGAGTCAGGACCGGCAAGGCCCGGGTCCAGGCTATAAAGGCCCTCATAATATGCCCGGAAACTATCCAGTATCTGGGAGGTGAGGTGAACTAGAGAGCCTGAGGGCGATTTAATAGAAGGGATATGCGTGGCCGCTCTCCTATCACGCAACGCTCGTGCTAACAGTCGCCCCGATTTGTTGCCCCATTCGTAAGTCACACTAGAACAGATCTGTCTATACCGGTTATACTTCCTATCTATGCGAACCTGAATGTCTCTGCGGACGTCCATGAGTTCTTTAAGCACCACATCCGACAGGGAGGATTTGTGTCGAGACTCCAAAGCATGTAAGCGGATTAGCAATTCCTTCAATTTCTGAGAGGATTCACGCTTAAGTCTAGAACCGTGGTTAATTAGAACACCACGGAGCACACATTTTAAGGCCTCCCACTTAAGTTGAGGGGACGTAGGATCACTGGCATGATCCTGCATGAAATTAGTAGTCGCTGATTTCAGATCCGCCAAACAGAGAGAATCCGAAAGGAGCGACTCGTTGAGCCTCCACACAAACTCCCCCCTTGGACAGTCCGGGAGAGACAAATCACAGAACACCGGGGCATGGTCAGAGAATACTATCGAGCCTATGGTCGTTGAAAGAACCTGAGGGAGTAGACAGTGACTAACAAAAATATAGTCCAGTCGTGTGTAGGTCTGTCATGCATGAGAATAGAAAGTATAGTCACGTGCGTCTGGGTGGTACAACCTCCAGGGATCAGACAGCTGCATCAGATGTAGAAGCTTTCGGATCTTGTTTAATTGCGTGAACGAGAGGGCAGAGGTCCCAGAGGAGGAATCTAAGGAAGGAAGCAAAGACACATTAAAATCACCACAGACAATAAGAGTGCCCTGCGCGAAGGAGGTGAGGTCATCAAAGGTACGCTGCAGGAACGTCAACTGGCCATGGTTGGGCGCATAAATATTAGCGATGGTATAGGGTTTACCTTGAAGTGTGCAGGAAACAAAGGCATAGCGCCCCTCGGTATCGAGTTTAGAGTCTATTACATGGACAGGTAGGGACTTCTGAAACAAAATAGAGGCACCCTTAACCTTATGGGAGGGGTCGCAGCTATGAAAACAAACAGGGAAGTATCTGTTGCGTACCACGGCTGCGTGATCGCGCAAGAGATGGGTCTCCTTTAAACATAGGATGGAGGCACGTTGTTTATGCATGGAGTAAAAGGATCTTAGCTCTTTTCTCAGGGATATTAAAGCCCTGAACATTCAGGGAAGCTATTTTAACTGACATATTAACGGAGATGGCAAGGAGGAGTAGGAAAAGAGGTAGAGGGTGGAGTCTGAATGGGGCAGTGGGAGAAAAAAAAAAAAAAAAAAAAGGGGGGGGGGGGGGGGGGGGCGTCGGAAGGACGCCGGATAGGAAGAGAGGAAAAAGAAAAAAGGGAAGGGAGAGGGAAAGACGATAGCAGAAGGGGGGGGGGGGGGCAAGGCAGCTAGGAAAGAGGGGAGCTAGGGGTGTAGGATGGGGAAAGAACGAGAGGAGTTGACACTAGACGAGGTAGAGGGAAGAAGAGAGAGAGAGAGAAAAAAAAAAAACTAAACTGGGGAAAACTTAGCAGGTCAGCTAGGATGCCTGCAAAAATATCCTATCAGTAGCACAAGCTATAACCGGACAGGGGTACAATCCTGTCACTACCTATTGGGGGTAGGTCAGCAGGTGGTGCAGAAGTGACAGACAAGAGGGAAAGGAAGATGAAGGGGATGACATAAAACGAGCAACCAAGGCCAAACCGCCATCCAGGGAGAGAAGAGACAAGAAGTATGAGATAGAGGCGCCCCACGGGGAGTCAAGTATACAGACCAGGGAGGAAAAGGGGACACAGGACCGCAAAAAAAAAACGGTGAGAAAGGAGAAACGTAGCACCAGGAGAGAACCACAGTATGTAGAGCAATCAGAAAAGGTCACCACAACACTGTAAATCAAAGAGGACCAACAGCAGAAGGATCTCAACGGTCTCCCGAGCCACCTGGACCATCCATTGACCCGGAGAGACTGCGGGGTCGGCAGCGGGAGCGCTGCGGTCTTGGCGAAGGTCCATCCGGCTGGTGCCTCCGTGTACGGGGCTGGGGCGGTGGAACAGGTGCAAAGGGGTTGTCCAGAAGTCTTTCCCAGTCCAGCAATTGAACAGGTGGGAGGTCAAACACGGACAAAAAGTCGGGCAAATCCTCCGGAGTGCGCAGTGTAGCATATTTCCCTTGGTGATGAGCAAATAAAGCCAACGGAAACCCCCATCTGTAAAGAATGTGACGTGACTGCAGTTCCGCAAGCAGTGGCTTCAAGGCAGCCCGTAGGCGCAGGGTGTGGCGGGAGAGGTCAGGAAACAGTAGTAACTTGGCACCAACAAAGTCAATATCCTTGAGCTGCCTGGCCCTTCTCATGATCTCTTCCTTTTCCGAGTAGTAATGGACACGGCAAATGACATCTCTGGGGTTATTTGGGTCAGAACTGGGGGGTCTCAAGGCTCTATGGACCCTATCAATAGCAAGAGGGGTTTGAGCCGGCCGGTCCAGAAGAGAATTAAAGATGTCAGTCACTGCAGGCAAGAGATCTTCAGCTCGCGTCGCCTCAGGAAGGCCACGAATCCTGACGTTATTGCGACGGTTGCGATTTTCCTGGTCATCCAGGTGAGAGTGTAAAAGTCTCTGGTGGGTGGCCTGTTGAGACATCATGGTGCGTAATTCACTCAAGGAATGTCGCACTTCAGAACGAAATGAGTCCAGTGACTCCACTTTAGAGGTCAGAGAGTCCATTTCAGTTTGGACAGCCTGTAGGTCCTGCCACCATGTTGATTTCAGAGTGTCAGTAATCGCAGCTAAGTCCTTCTTTGTAGGTAAGAAAGAAAGCAAGGCCTGAAGCTCAGGGTGGGCCTGAAGGATAAGAGCTGCAGATTGGTTGGGGATCTGAGCACTTGCAGTGAGGCCACTGAGATGGGTGTCTACAGCGGGTAGACCAGGGGGCAGCGGGGGGGGGGGGGGGGCGGTGTTGAAGCCCCCTGGGAAGGTGGAGGGTCAGGCGAGGCCAGCCAGGGGCTACCCAGGTGGGAGGCCCAGGTGGGGCTGGAAGGAGGCCCATGCTGTTCTACTGGTGGGTGGACAGGGGTGGATGGGGCCCCCAGGGGGAACAGCAGAGGGGATCCAGGGTCCGCGGCTGTCATTGGGGCTGCAGCCATTACTGGGGTCAGAGTGTCCAAGCTTCCGACCTGGGGGACACCGGAGCTCAGCCCACTGCTGTCAATGGGCGAGGGGAGCGGTTCAGCCGCCCAGGCAGAGTCCAAACGAGGGCTGGGGGAGGGGGCAGTCTCCCCCCAAGGTCGAGGTCTGAGCGGGGTATGAAGGCCTCTGGTGCCCGTACCTGCAGAGTGGCGCAGCAGTGGAGAGGCCGCCAGCGGCGGTGAGGGAGGCCCGAGACTCCGGCACAGGTCAGTTAGCGGCAGGTCGATCAATAGTGGCGGAATCGATGTGGCGGCTTCCAGCAGAGGGTCCTTCGGAGCCAACAGCAGCAGCTGGGGGTCCTTCCGCAAGTCGGCCCTGCACCCGCTCCACACCGCTCGCGCGCCTTACTTCGGGGGGCGGAGCGTCCAGTGGCGGGGAAGCTGGAGCGTGCAATGGCTGCGGCCCGGGGGGGACCATTTCAGAGGCCTCCGGTACAGTCGCCAGCGGGGCGAAGAAGTTGGAGATCGGCGTGGGGGATGCCAGAGAGGTTGGGGTCCTCCTAGCTGTGCCCCGGGAGCGTCTCTTCGGCATAAAGGCAGGTATCAGGTCCCTGAAGTGCGGGTGGCGGCGGAGCTCAGCAGGAACACGTCTGCACTGCTTGCATGGCAGACCACGCCCTCCCATTTGCTTTTTTGGCAACACAAACAATGCCCTCTGCGCTCAAAGTCCCCGTGCAGTACTTATAAAACTGGACCCTCAACTCACCCACTTAGCTACCTTCGACCCATCTACCTCTACTGAGGGGCTATTATTTGGCGATCAAGCCATCAAAGAGGTTAGTAAATATGTTGGTGTCTTCTCAACACTTGACAAGGCCCAATCATCAATTAAAAAAGTTTTCTGTAATAGAGTTTTTAACAGGGCTGGCAGAAGAAGGGGTCGTTTTGCCGGCCATTTCTCCCAATCTAGATCCCAACAGAGAGGTTCCTTTAACCAAGACAGGTCCTCTTATACCACCCCTTATACCCAGGCAACCCCATTCTTCCCCTACAAGGGACGCCTCTGGAGGACCAGAGGGCAAAGAAGATCTTCATCCTCAATCAGATCAAGACAACCTACAGGTAAGTCTATCCCCACTTTTTCCCCATCTTCCTGTGGGCGGAAGACTCCTTCATTTTTTCCAAAATTGGAACATGATCTCTTCTGACCACTGGATACTAAACACTGTATTAGGTTATCAAATCGAATTTCTCCAAATTCCAACTCAGTTTCATCTTTTTCATTCAATCCACTTTTCCATGGAAGACAAAGTATTGATAGAATTAGAAAGTCTAGATCTACATTCAAAAAATGCAATTTCTCCTATCCCTCTTCATTCACCAGGGTTTGTCAGCAATCTTTTTCTGGTGAAAAAGAAAGACAGTGGTTACAGTCCAGTTATAAATTTAAAATTACTGAACAACTACGTTCGCTACCAACATTTAAAAATGGAAGGAATTCATCTCCTTCCTCTTACTACAAGGAGATTGGTTGATAAAAATCCATCTCAAAGGACGCTTATCTCACAGTCCCCATTCATCCCTCATCCCAGACCTTTCTTCAATTTATTTGGAATAATCAAAAATGGCAATTCACTTGCCTTCCTTTTGGCCGATAGTATCATCAGCGCCATGGTGTTTCACAAAACTTTTAAAACCTGTAGTGGCTGCACTCCGTTCCAGAGGTGTTCGTCTCATAATCTATCTAGACGATATCCTGATTTTGGCCCAGTCTCTCTCTCTAGCGTATCTCCACAGAGAATGGACAATTCCTCTCTTGACCAATCTTGGTTTTCTCATCAATCAAGAGAAATCTGTTCTTACTCCTACCAAAGAAGTAGAGTTTTTAGGTTTTGTGGTCAACACTCAATCTGCTCTTTTAAGCCTTCCCTCAAAGAAATTGAAGACAATCCGGAAGGAGATCAGATCTCTCCTAAACAAGGATTTGATTTCTTTACGATCTATTGTCAGAGTAGTAGGCTTACTCTCGGCCTCAATTCAGGCAATCTTTCCGGCCCCACTTCATTACAGGGCCCATCAATGTTTTAAAATACGTCATTTACAAGAAGGCTTAGGATATTCAGACGAAGTTCGTCTATCCTTGGAAGCCAGAGAAGAACTTCTCTGGTGGTTACATCATGTCCAGGAATGGAATGGGAAAACTATCTTCAATTCCAAACCGGACATTATCTTGGAATCAGACACAAGTCTTCAAGGTTGGGGTGCAGGTTGCGGTCATCTTTCTACAGGAGGAAAATGGTCTCCTACAGAATCTCTACTCCACATCAATTGTTTGGAACTTTTGGCAGTCTTTTTTGCTCTGAAGAGCTTTTCAAAAGACACCTCTCATTGCTGTATTCTCCTTCGTATGGACAACATTTCTGCTGTCCAGTACATCAATCGTCTAGGAGGAACGAAATAGAGACTCCTATCCAATATAACCAAAGACATTTGGCACTTTTGTCTAGACACACACATCATTCTGAAAGCAGAATAAATTCCAGGCCTTTCCAATTCCATCGCGGATTGGAATTCTCGTTATCTGAAAGATTTCAGCGATTGGAAATTGGACCCTCTCATCTTCAATCTCATCGATTCTCTTGGGGTCCTCTTTATATGGTTCCTCGTTTTTTCAGCTGGCGTCCGGACCCGGAAGCTTCGGGTGTAGACGCCCTACTCCAGATTTGGCCCTCAGAAATTTTATACGCTTTCCCTCCTTTCACTTTAATTCCCAGAGTTCTCCTTCAAACTTCAATTCATGAATCAACCCTAGTCCTGATAGCTCCACTTTGGCCAGCACAATCTTGGTTCCCCCAAATTCTGGGGATGTTAATAGATATTCTGAGGTTAATCCCCTCTTCGCCCAATCTTCTTCTAGATCCATCCGGGAACCAACACCCTCTAATTCTAATGGATCACCGTCCCCTGATCGCCTGGCTAATTTCTGGTCAATCTCTCTTGACACAGAAATTTCTCAGTCAACTAGAGACATCCTTTGTGAAGTCTGGGCTCCAGGTACCAGATCTGCTTACAGATCAGCCTGGAAAGTTTGGTCGCATTGGTGCTCACAACGGGATTTGGATCCCCTACATGCACCTGTTGCCCACATCCAAAATTTTCTTACGGAATCTTTTAATGCTGGTAAGGCTTATAGAACCTTAAATCTATGCCGATCAGCTATTTCTTCTTTTCACTCTCCTTTAAATTCTATTCCTATTGGCAAACATCCTTTAGTTTGCAAACTCCTTAAAGGAATCAGTTTCAAACGTCGTCCTCGTCCCAAGTATATTCATACTTGGGACTTTAACGTACTTCTATCTTTATTTACCTCTTGGGACGATAATGAATCTTTCAAACTTCTATCTTTCAAACTTCTTTATTATGTCTCATCTCGGTTAAACGTGTCTCCGATGTCAAGGCTCTTGACATATCCCATAGACAATACTCACCTCAAGGTGTTGTATTCACTATCCATAGTAGAATATGTGGGAAGAAAAAAACACAGAATTGGCGCCTTGATGGTGCCTTTACCTTTCTAATTACAGGAGGTAGAGGGGGGATTTTACGGGAAAGGATAGGGAGATTTTCTGCTCACCTTTCAGGGTTGTGCTGTATACCAGGCACAACTCTGTGATGTGTGTATGCTGGTGTGCGGAAAGGTTCCGGGGCCGCTGACCGCTGGATCTGTTGGCCGATGTCCTTGCTGGTCTCTGGTGCTGCAGGATGTTCGCTGTTGCCGGTGATGTAGAGCTCTACTTCTGTGGAGTAGGCAACATCGGCTGGTGCATCCCAGATGGTCTGGTACGGTCCAGCAGATGCAGTCAGCTTGGTGGTCCCCTCAATGTGTGCTGGTGCCTTGCGACCAGTGCGTGGTGGAAATCAAGGGACCTGAGGAAGAAAGGGATACCCTTTTGAAACGAGTCGTCCATTTCTATTTTGTCATATTATTTTCTTCTTTTTGCTCTTTTTTGTAACCCGATTGTCTAATAAATCCCCCCATTCGAATCCACAAAGTTTCTGCTATCTTATTGTCGCAACGGAGAAGCGCTTTCATACTAAACGCAGAGGATTTTTTTTCTGGGAAAGATCCCCGTGCAGGAACTCCCGCAACTTGCTCCTGTATTCATTATCCATAGGCGCACTAAAACTAATATCCATGAAATCTTCTATCCTTCCTTCTCTCAACAAACTAAACTCTGCGTAGTCAGAGGTTTACAATCTTATGAATCCAGAACTTCATCTCTTCGCCGTCCATCTCTTCCTCAACTCCTTATTTCTTATTGTAAACCCCACCTTCCAGTCAGTTCTTCTACCTTGGCCAGATGGATTAGACAATCTATGTCCCTTGCTGGTACTGATATATCTGTATCTGGTGCTCATTCTACTAGAAGCGCTTCATCTACCAAAATCATTCAATCTGGAGGCTCTCTTAATGACTTACTCAAAGCTGCCAATTGGTCTTCTGTTTCCACTTTTAAGACCTTCTATATTAGGCCTGAACCTCATGTTTCTATGTCTATTATTTAATTGTTTTATATATTTTACTATAATGTCTTTAAGCTTTAAACTTGCATAATGTGAAGTCTACTGCTCGTCATAAAATTGGAGATTTTCCTAGTCCTATGACGGAAAATATGGATTTTATGAAAGACAGGAGATGAACATTATCCCTCCCTTATATTTAACTATATTATATTCTTTTTCAGCGTATTAATCTGCTACGGAGTTCATCCTTCCTTCGGCTCTTCATAATTTTGTTCGGTCTTCAAGGACTATTGTCGTTTTGAATTTGGTTCACCTCCATTATCTATAGACTATTTTCAAGTTTTTCTGCATAATTCTACAGATGTTTTGATCGTCTTCCTGAGTTTATCTTCATACTATCTTCAAGTTCCGGTTTTCAACATATCCTTCAACTTCGGTTATTGCAAAGAAAGAGGAGGAGCTACAGTTACATCACAGTATATCCCTATACCTGCATTCTGATTGGATACCGTACCTACACCTGTCATGTTTGGTTGCGCAAAAGTTTTTTGCTCTGTATTCTGTATACTATTGCTTTGCCGCTGAGTCAGTAAAAGAAAGTTAATGCATAATGTGAAGTCTCCTGTCTTTCATAAAATCCATATTTTCCATCCTAGGACTAGGAAAATCTCCAATTCATTGCAACAAACCCTGCCCACATTCAACTCTGTGACTGCTTCATATCACTCTTCTAACAGCCTCACCTGTTATTCACTGTGCTAGCTACGGCACTAGCGCAGCCTACTCTAGAAACAGTAAGGTTTTACATCTGCAGTGATCTTAATGACAAATAGCTAATACTACACTCATTCCCCTTTCACCACAGCTAAACGACACATTTTATTAAAGTAAGCTCATACTTCTAAGGTTTTGTGATTTTAAATGTGTTATGTAACACAAAGTTTTACACTATTATTCTGTGAATTCCCTAATTGACGTGCCCTTTGCAAGTACACCATGAGGGTATTTATTGTGTGCTGTGCTGTCTTCCTGTATGCACCTGTCTGATGAAGGGTCCATTCCGGACCGGAAACGTGTTATGTTTGAGCTATTAAATCAGTTTTTTGGACAATAACCTTGTGTCCCTACTTATCTACTGCATCTGATCAGCGCCTGAGAACTTGAATTTTACCTTTCCAACCCCTCCAAATTTGGAATCGCTAGCCCTTAAGGGGGCCGCTCGGCAGGACCTCCAGGAACCGGCACTTCCGGGTTTGCCTTTGGGGGAAAAGAGGCAGAGGTTGGGCAGCTTCCGCCGGTTGGTTCTTCGCGAACAGAAGGTAGCACAGGCCCAGTTAATGGCTCATATGAAAGGTCTTGTACTCCCCTACATGGAAAAGAATGTCCAGGGGGGCCCACGGCTACTGATCCTACCTTCGGCGTATTAAGCCCTCCCAGAGTATTAAGCCCCTCCCCTATTATTAAGCCCTCCCATGAGTAATAAGCCCCCCAGAATTAAGCCCTCCCCAAGTATTAAGCACCTTTTCCCGCAGAAGTTGGCCGGCTTTTGCCAGCTGGTCCTTGCGAACGGAAGGTCACACAGGCTCGATTCACGGTTTATACGAAAGGTCTTGTTCTCCTCTACACGAAAAAAAAAATATGTCTCCTCTACCTTCGTTCCAAATCTGGGGCCCCTAGCACTTTTGGGGACCACCCCTCCTAGACTTTGACTACTTATCGGTCGCGAACAGAAGGTCGCACAGGCTGTTAAGGGGTCCCCTGGTAGGTCTTGATCTCCGTCTACCCTCCAAGTTTGGGGTCCCTAGTGCAAAAGGCGCAGAACCTAGCGCCATCCGCTTAAGGCCAATATGGAGGTACCCGAATGCTATGAACATGTATACAATATAAATGCTACGAGCATGTGCACAATATATCTGCTATGAGCGTGTACAATATATCTGCTATGAGCGTGTGTACAATATAAATGCTATGAGTGTTATACCATATGCATGCTACTATCGTATGTAGAGTAGGAAAGATCTGCTAGATACAATACCATGTGCCATGTACTAATAGTATGCTGACTGGAATTTACCATGATGTCATATACTACAGAACACCTGTTTGTAACTAATAATGTAAGTATAAGTGAGTGAACGGATGGCATGAGTACGTACGTCTGGCATCTATGATATAGTAAACGTAACTACTGTACAATAACATATGAAACAATATATGATCAAACTTATTTGTGGGTACAGTACGGGGTTAGAGAGTAGTGATGCAAGTTTTTTTTATTTAAATGGAGTACTGGTAAAGAATGGATTACTAATCGTAAATACAGGACAGGCATGTACTATATGTCAAGACAGTAAAATGTGACAGAACAATGTTGATATGAGTATATTGCACCTGAAATAAGAATTATTAGTGAGCTAAAGCTGCAGTCTAAGCAGCAGGCCCTACAGAAGATGCCATAACCACCGCTGGGGCACTCGTCACAGTGTGTCAGGAGTGAGGGGATAGCATGCTGAGCCTCAAACAACCGCCCCCCCTACTTCTCTGTCGGGACCAGCCATGTGCTTTGCGAATGGAAACACCAGAGCAAGCAGGCGGTCTGTAGCTGCTTACCAAATGCACCCACCAGTTAATACCAGGTTAGTTTGCGCAGAGATCTGCTGCCTCCTAGCCCCCCTTTTCACTGCCACATGGGAGTCCGAAGGTGGGCTGTGCAGCAGATCAAACCAATGCGGCAACAAACTCTCCTTACCTAGAGAGGTCAGCCACTGCCAACCGGAATACTCACAATACTCCTTGGGGACGGAGGGCGTACCTATACGCCCTCAGCCCACTCCCTTTCTATAACGCGGGGCCACGCCGCAGCCCCGCGCCATAGCGGGTTGGACCCGTGCCTAATAGCGCGCAACACAGATCGTGGTGCCGCGCTACTAACCCTTTAGACGCGGCGTTCAAAGTTGAACACCGCGTCTTAAGTGAAAGTAAAGCACTGCCGGTTAGCTCAGGGGCTGTTCGGGATCGCCGCGATGAAATCGCGGCATCCTGAACAGCTGTAAAGACAGCAGGAGGGTCCCTACCTTCCTCCATTGTGTCCGATCGCCGAATGACTGCTCAGTGCCTGAGATCCAGGCATGAGCAGTCACGCGGCAAAATCATTGATCAATGTAAAAGATCAGTGTGTGCAGTGTTATAGCCCCCTATGGGAGCTATAACATTGCAAAAAAAAAAAAAAGTGAAAAAAAAGTTAATAAAGATCATTTAACTAGGGATCGACCGATTATCGGTTTAGCCGATGTTATCGGCCGATATTCACGATTTTGGACATTATCGTATCGGCAATTATCTTGCCGATAATGACCCCCCCCCCCCAGAGACCCCCGCTGCTGCCCCATTGCCTCCCCCATCCCCAGTTTTATAATTACCTGTTCCCGGGGTCCGCGCTACTTCTGGCTCTTGCGACGTCCTGCAGTGTGCTGCGCAGCGCAATGACGAGTCACGTCCTCAACGCAACGTCACAGTCAGTGCGCACAGTGACAGCTCAGGACGCCGCCGGAGCCAGAAATAGCACGGACGCCGGGAACAGGTCATTATAAAACCGGGGATGGAGGAGGCAATGGGGCAGTGGCGGTGGTGGTTGGACTAGGGAGGACCACAGGACAGGCAGGGGGAGAGAAGCGGGCGACAGTGGTGGTCTCTGGCCCAGCTAAAGCCGCTGTAGTTCATTGATTTAAAACGCCCGCTTAAATAATTGATCTGCAGAGGCTTCTGTGGGGCCGGGGGTTGGGATCAATAGCCGATAACTTATACCGTAATATCGGTAGAAAGTTATCGGCTTGAAAGGTCCCAGATTATCGGTATCGGCCCTAAAAAATCAATATCGGTCGATCCCTACATTTAACCCCTTCCTAATAAAAGTTTGAATCACCCCCCTTTTCCCAATAAAAAAAAACTGTAAATAAAAATAAACATATGTGGTCTTGCCGTGTCAATTGTGTACGCGCAAAAAAAAAATTCCAAAGTCCAAAATAGCGTATTTTTGGTCACTTTTTATATCATGAAAAAATTTATAAAAAGCGATCAAAAAGTCCGATCAATACATAAATGGTACTGCTAAAAACTTCAGATCACGTCGCAAAAAATGAGCGCTCATACCACCCCATACGCAGAAAAATAAAAAAGTTATAGGGGTCAGAAGATGACAACTTTAAACGTATAAATTTTCCTGCATGTAGTTATATAGGTTTGATTTTGTCGTACTTCTGGGGAAAAAAAATCATAAGTAGGGAAACATTTTAGTCGTATGGACCTAAAGATAAGGTGTCATTTTTACCGAAAAATTTACTGCGTAGAAACTGAAGCCCCCAAAAGTTACAAAATGGCATTTTTTCTTCAATTTTGTCGCACAATGATTTTTTTTTCCATTTTGTCGTAGATTTTTGGGTAAAATGGCTGATGTCATTACAAAGTAGAATTGGTGGCGCAAAAAATAAGCCATCAAATGGATTTTTAGCTGCAAAATTGAAAGGGTTATGATTTTTAAAAGGTAAGGAGGAAAAAAACAAAAGTGCAAATACTGGAAAACCCTCCGTCCCCAAGGGGTTAATGAACCTCACAGATTGTAAGGTTCATTACTAGATGTAACTATATAAGGAAATAACTCAAAGGAGCTGAGTAGACGACAGTGACGTCTCCTGAGCATTTATTAACACTGTGACTGAAAACAAGACAAACACTTATTATAAGTTTACAGAACAAATGTAAGACAAAAAGTCCTCAATATTCCATGGGATGGAAAGAACAGCGCAGGGGAAGGGAGGCAGATATTCTTCAGTGATCATCACCAGGCCTGTGCATGGAGCAGACATCGCCTCTGTAACTAGGAGTGACCGTCCGGATACTATCAGTGATAGGCACTGAAGGCGCCTCCAGGACAATACAATGAGGGAGGATGTCAGTGTCAGGCCCACCTCCTAGGACATCAACGCAACCGCCAGTGGTCTCCATGGAGGTCATTACCCAGAGTTTATGTCCAGACAGTGAAGGACCTGCACTACATACCGATCCTCAGCTGTGCTCAGACAGGCTCACTCCATGTCCGTTCAGGTGAGGAGAGGCACTGATCTGACTGGGGATGGAGCTGTTCTCAGATGTCACCGACGTCATCGGGATGGAAGGATCCTGAGGCGAGAAGTCAAGACTGTCTCTGATCCAGTATGCTTCACACAGCGGGAGATCGCTTGGCTCACACACACTGTAGCTTACAACACAACAGGTAAAGCCGCAAACAACGTCCGGGCAGCAAGAAGACCAGAAAGCAAGAAAGAGAAAAGCAAGACAGATGCAAAGCGTTAAGAATGTGGCAGCAGCAAATCACATGTACAAAGTAAATGTATGAGGAGCAGCTGAGGCTTGACCTGTATGTATGACCACTTTGAGAGAGCGGCCACTATTCACATTAGGGACATGCTGCACCCGCACACATCAGCAGAAGGGACAGGAAGACACAGACAATAAGCAGGAAAGAGCTGCAGCTACAGGAAGATATACTAATAAATCCATGATGGAGAAGCGCCACGAATGGATTCCAGGTCCAGGTGGGTGCTAAGCCCCGGGAAAAGCCCAAGTTCAAAGATAAACAAATATGAAGGTAGAGGTGGCACTCCAAGGATAGAAGAAAACATGGATATTTATTCACACATCTGTGTACAAAGAAACGTTTCGGCTCACCAATAGGCTCTATTGGTGAGCCGAAATGTCGCTTTGTACACAGATGTGTGAATATCCACGTTTTTTCAACTATCCTTGGAGTGCAGCCTCTACCTTCATATTTAGAATAGGAGGATATACTATATACTGGGGGAAACATACAGAATAGCTACAGGATTATATATTATATACTTAGGGCAACATCACCATTTTTTTCACTAAATATATTTCCAGCTGCTATTGACCTGAAATGTTCCTCAGATGTTGGAAACAACTTAATGGAGTACTCCACCCTAGAGATTACTCACGATACAGGGACCGGAGAACCGTGCAACACGGCTCTGCCCCCTTAATGTAAGCCTATGGGAGGGGGCGTGGCGGCCGTCACAAGAAGGGCAGAACTGTGACGTTGCAATACTCTGGCCCCTGTATCGTGAGTCATCACGCACGGAGCACACTTAACTCCGTGTAGTGATGACTCAGGGTGCTGCAGGAGAGATTGTGAGGGTCACCAGCAGCGGGACCCCCACAGACATCTTATCCCCTATCCTTTGGATAGGGGATAAGATGTAAAGGGTGGAGTACCCCTTTAAGTGACCCATCCATACATACAACAAAACCAAAACAAATAAGATCAGAACTTATATGTAATAATGTGACATGACAGTAAATGTAAAGTATTAGACGCCTCCTGATATTTCTCTAGTACTTTGTACAGAACCTTTGTTGGTGATGATGGCTTTAGCCTCCAGTATGGAGAATTTAGTTCTGGGGGGATTCTGCACAAACTTCCACACAAAACAGTTAAGATCCTGAAGCTTCTACAGGCCTCTTCTATGGATCAGGATCTTCAGTTCTTTCCATAGATTCTCACTGGGATATGTCAGGTAATCTGCCATTCTAGCAGCTTTATTTTCTTTCTGTGAAACTAGAGATGAGCGAATTTACAGTAAATTCGATTCGTCACGAACTTCTCGGCTCGGCAGTTGATGACTTATCCTGCATAAATTAGTTCAGCTTTCAGGTGCTCTGGTGGGCTGGAAAAGGTGGATAGTCCTAGGAAAGAGTCTCCTAGGACTGTATCCACCTTTTCCAGCCCACAGGAGCACCTGAAAGCTGAACTCATTTATGCAGGATAAGCCATCAACTGCCGAGCCGAGAAGTTCGTGACGAATCGAATTTACTGTAAATTCGCTCATCTCTATGTGAAACCATTGGAGAGTTTCATGTGTGTTTGGGATCACGGTCCTGAAAGGTCCGCCCTCCTTTTATCTTCATTCTGGTAGATGGCAGCAGATTTGTCAGGAATGTCTTGGTGATTTTGTCCATTCACGAATTTTGCTTATGTGCTACATATTTATCATACTGTCACATGGGGTTGATAAATTTGGAGCACATAAGCAAAACACAAAATTGACAGCTGAGACTTTTGTGGGACTATTTTGCGACTTTTTTAATTTGCTCACGTATGGGAGTAGACTTGCGACTTTTTGTAAGGTATTTGCAACTTTTTCATGCCTATGTGTGACTTTCGCACATCATAAATACCTGACCACTGCAAAGTGAAAACTGAAATTTGCTTAGGTAAGGCTGTTTGTAACTTTTTGCTTACTCACAAAAGTCGCACAAAAAAAGTGCTTAGGAGCATGTACAACTTTTGTATGTAAAAAAACTACCTGCTAATTCCAGGTCTTTTAGATGCTCTCCACAAGTGTCCTTGGCTCTTGGAAAACTAGTGATTATTCTTCTCACCTGGTGGAGGCGAATTTATGCAATATGATTGTCTTTCCACTTCTGTATTTTGGCCCCAACAAAGCTCACTGGAACATTCAGAAGCTTAGAAATGCACCTGTAACCAACGCCATCGCTATGTTTTACAACAGTTTGGTTGTGAAGGTCTTTGCTTTGCTTTCCCCCCCCCCCCCCCCCCCCCCATCATGGGATGTGTCTTCAGCTCTTCGCTTTCCCCACCATGAGATGCGTCCTGTGTGTGACTCTTCCCCATCTTGAGGTGTCTTGTGTGACTTTTCTCCATGAGATGTGTCTTGTGCGACACCACTGCAATGAGACCTTTTTGTAGCCATCAGTTGGGACTGAACCGGATGATATTAATTTGCACTGAGAAGGAGCTGGATTACTATTTTATTTGATAGATTTAAGCTGTTGTCTTGGCTTCCCAGGCCTTTTTGAACCTTTTCTCATGTGTTTTATACTTTTACCTGGTGTAATTTCACACAACATCAATTTCTGATCTTATATGTTTTGGTTTTTGGCCATGTACCGAGCAGCTACGAAATCATATTATATACTGGGGGCCATGTACGGAGTAGGTACGGAATCAAATATACTGGATGCAAGTATGGAGCAACTACGGGATGATATATTGTATGCAATATAATGGGGGCCATGTACACAGCAGCTACATGATTATATTCTATATAATATACTGTATTCTGGGGAGAAGCAATGGGATGATATATACTGAGAACCACATACAGAGAAGCTTCAAGATCATATCCTATATATTATATCCTGGGGGCCACATAAGGAGCAGTTACAGGAAAATATTCTATATATTGGATACTGGATCATGTTCTCCTTCACTCAGGTTCCAAACCACCTCACTGGTGGTTTATAGGAAGACACCTTGGACGGCTCTAATCAGCCACTTGAGGTGGACAACTCAGGTCAACAATACAGCGTAGTCACCATGAGGAAGAATCGCCAGGACCCCCTGCCACACAAACTGCAGCCACAAAGGGTTAACGCTCATCACTTTATTGTTCTTACATATTTATCAGCTGACATATACAAGAGACCACTACATCCGCAGTGGACACCTCACACTGTGGGAGCTGTTCCCTCTGACCCTAATGGTGTCTATAAGAATGGACATCAGTCTCCCCCAGCCGAAAAACAGATAACGGGGAACAATAGATCACACAACACCACACAGCAATGACGGTTGCCATTGGCAGATCTCATTCATGAGGCAAAAGGGAATATAAAAAAAAAGAAAATTATATATATATATCACGTCAGAGAATGTTTATCTAAAAAATAAACTGAATAAGAATAAAAACCGACCATAGAGCCCAATATACATGTCACTGCTGCTGTGACCCCAATATGGTGCAAACATTACATGGGATGTACAGCCACCAGTATCATCAGAGCTCTGGTCCTGCTATGTGACATCATTTGCCAACCTATGACATCAGCCAAAGACCTTCCATCCCTAAACCCAGAAGCACTGTGCAGCAGGGACCAGAGTTCAGTGATACTGGAGGCTGCACAGTAGCGAGGAGCTGTATGTATTTTTTCTTTAATTACCAACTTCCAGACCTATAACCCCTTTACTGCAAGGAAGTGGTCACAGCCCTATCCCTAACCAAGGCACAGCGGTCAGCCTCCAGACACATATACTCCGCCTGGTCAGAGCTACTTATACCTGGAGGAGTAATATTCCTCTTCAAGTTCATACAGGTCTATGGCAACCTCATCCCGCAGGGAGATCAGTTTCTTGTCACATTCGTCCTGGAGCATGCGGAGCTGCTGGTTGCGCTGGTTGATGCCCTCGTTCACAGAGGGGAAGTCATTCAGGATCAGATATTGCTTCAGATCAGACACTAACCTCATGAGTGACTCTCCAGCCCGGACCTGGGATACAACAAAGCATTAAATGCCTGCACCCCTCATCCTAACAGTATATCCCCTCACTACAGGGTATAACCATCAGCTATTATGTAGATGAGAGGAGATCATGGAGGACCCCCTACTCCTATACTCACTATGTTAGCGGAGCGGACGTGCATCTCATAGTTGTCCTGCTCCCCTTGGGTTGAGCGGCTGACCTGATGTTCTTCTTCAATCTGACAAAATGTAAAAAGGAGAAAAACAAATTAAAGCGAATATCACCTAAAATTGTTCTTTACCGATTAGAGCTGGAAATTGAAACGTTTTTATTTTTTCTAACCTGTTTATATTTCCTGATTGTAATTTATTATTTTAAGTACATTAAAGGGGGCAGCCATCTTGCCTGAGATGATTTTAAAGGGGTACTACCGTAGAAAAAAATATATATTTTTTTTAAAATCAACTGGTGCCAGAAAGTTAAAGAAGAACTCCAGAACATAAAAATTGTACATACCTTCCTCCGCTCCCCCGGGGCCTCCGGTAACTAGCTCCGGTCTCCGCCGCAATCCACTTCCTGGTTGCCGGAGGTCGGATGAATCCGCCAATCACCAGCCGCAGCCCAGTCCGACTCGGCCGGCGATAGGCTGAGCAGCAGTGTGACGGCCCCTTCTGCAGGTGCCGGTGTAGTGAAGAATTGTGTGTCCTGAAGAGTTTTCACACTGCCGCTCAGCATATCGCCGGCTGAGTCGGACTGCGCTGCGGCTGGTGATTGGCCGATTCATCCGACCACCAGCAACCAGGAAGAGGATCGCGGCGGAGATCGGAGCCAGTTACCGGAGGCCCCGGGGGAGCGGAGGAAGGTATGTACATCTTTTTTTTTTTTTTTACTGCCAGCACTAACGAAAGCCGGGACCCTGGGCTAACAGCGTGCAGCACCGATCGTTGTGTTGCGCACTATTAACCCTTTAGACGCGACAATCAAAGTTGATCGCCGCATCTAAAAATGAAAGTTAACGCTTCCCGGCAGCTCAGTCAATGGCAGGCTCTGCAACAAGAACTCCAGACAATGGTTCTATTGCCAGGGTGAAAAGTAAGGGCAACAGAGGACAACACTGTCTGGTGTCCTTCTCAGCATAAGAGGAGGATAAAAAGAACCCTGATGTATGCACTCCAGCCACAGGAGTAGTATAAAAACAGCAAATATTGTAGGAAGTGGCCACTGAAGCCCATCTCTCAAAACCGCCAACAACCACTGCCAGCGCACATTGTCAAATGCTTTTCCATGTAAATGGACAATATGGCGGGAGATGTATGTAAGTGAGGACACTTTATCCAGAAAAGAGATGACATTTTGGATATTGGCTTCCGCTTACTGACCCTGTATAAAACCAACTTGTGAGGGAGAAAGCAGTAAGGCCACCCTATCAGCCATAATTTATAAAAATCACTTTCAGATCAACATTGATAAGTGAAATTAGTCTATACCAGCCAGGTGGCAAATCTTTTCATGGCTTTGGGAATACCTTAATATAGGCAGTGTTCATTGATCTGGAAATAGATTCCACATTCAAGTACAAATTATAAGGAGTAAGAAAGGGGGGGGATCGAAGCATTCAGCCGTGCTCTCGCCTCCTCAGTAAGAACAGGGTGCAGCAGATAACAGTCCTGTACTGAAGTATAAGGAGAGCTAATGGAGTAAAAGGGCCCGAAAATAAAGTTATAGGATGTGATTAACTTTTTTTGGAATCTCTATGTAAAATGTACCCGTCCCCATGTTTAAGGACCAGAATCTGGCAAGCAGAAAGCCCCCTTAGCAAACCGAGTCGTCAAGCGACCTGGTTTATCAAAAATAAGTACAATTATTATTTAGCTAAAGACCAAGCTTGTTTAGTGGTTTCGGTTGGAGACACTGAAGTCAGTATCCGCTTTCCTAAAGTCCTAATCTGTGACGAAATGTATCCTTTTAACCCCTTAACAACCACGGACGTAAATGTATGTCTTGGTGTGGCAGTACTTTGCGCACCAGGACGTACATTTACGTCCCGTGTATGACCGCGAGTATCGGAGCGGTGCTTGCATCATGCATTGCAGGTCCGGCCGCTATCAGCAGCCGGGGAACCGCCGGTAATGGCGGATGTCCGCCATTAACCCCTCAGATAATACCGATCAGTGCTATGTCCTATGCATAGTACTGAACAGTATTAGTTATCAACTGATTGCTATTGATAGTCCCCTATAGGGAGGTAAAAAGTGTAAATAAATAAATAAATAAAAAAGTAGAAAAATGTAAGAATAAAAAGTGAAAAATTCCCCCCCCCCCCAATAACAACAAAAATTGTCCCTTTTACCCCTCATATTACCTCCAAAAAGCATAACATTTTTTTTTTATAAACATTTATGGTATCGCCGCGTGCGTAAATGTCCAAACTATCAAAATATAAATGTTAATGATCCCGTATGGTAACCAAGAGGTAGAACACACAGAGAAAATACATTATAATATGCACCAAAAATAAAAAAGGAAGGGATATATGAGGGGTGCTGTCATGGGTTCTCGAAAAACAGATTACCGTAAGTAATCCATATTTACCCTATCACCCATGACAGCACCCCTGGAGACTAGAATAGAATCAACTGGGGGGGGAGGAAGCAGCCTGAAAAACCTTGTGACCGAAACTTAGACCGGCAACTGGTTCCAGGTGCAACCTGTAATGCTTCAGGAAGGTATGACTAGATGTCCAGGTGACTGCCCTGCAAATACGGTCTATAGAAGCATCAGCCTTTTCCGCCCAAGATGTTGCAACTGCACTGGTGGAATGAGCTTCAAAGAAAGAAGGGGGGTCCAGATTTTTTGCCTCATAAGCCATGTTAATGGCAAGCATAACCCACCTACGAAGGGAGAACTAGAGGCAGCTTTACCCCTATTAGGGCCAGAAAACTGTAAAAGGTTTTCAGATGTACGAAAACTTTTATATTGATTCTACTAAGTGATTAAACATCTCCTTACATCTATCATTGGAAGGACTGTCACAGAAGGAAGGGAGAATAATGTCCTGACTTTGAGGACAATCAGACACCACTTTAGGCAAGAAGTGCGATAAGGGTTTCATTACTCTGTCATTGAGAATTTTGGTATAAGGAGAAAAGGCTGAAGGGCCTGTAATTCCACCACCCTTCTCGCTGTGGAGATGGCCAAGAGAAAAGCTAGCTTGATTGTTAATATTTTAATGGAGACAGACTCTAGAGCAGGGGTACTCAACTATTTTTAGTGAGGGTCCGCTTATCCAGGTCTGCCATCCGGTGAAGGTCTGAGCAGAGCGCTGAGGCCTGGTTCACACTTAGTGGCCACAGTGCCATGAAGGAAATAGGCAAAACGACTGGAGTCTGTAAACCTAAAGTTTCCTGTATTTTCTGCATACTGCTAGAGACTGTAACCCTGAAAATAACACAGCCACACGCTGCGCCCCCCCAAACACAGCCACACGCTGCGCCCCCCCAAACAGCCACACGCCGCGCCCCCCCAAACACAGCCACACGCTGCGCCCCCCCAAACACAGCCACACGCTGCGCCCCCCCAAACACAGCCACACGCTGCGCCCCCCCAAACACAGCCACACGCTGCGCCCCCCAAACACAGCCACACGCTGCGCCCCCCAAACACAGCCACACGCTGCGCCCCCCAAACACAGCCACACGCTGCGCCCCCCAAACACAGCCACACGCTGCGCCCCCCAAACACAGCCACACGCTGCGCCCCCCAAACACAGCCACACGCTGCGCCCCCCAAACACAGCCACACGCTGCGCCCCCTAAATACAGCCACACGCTGCGCCCCCTAAATACAGCCACACGCTGCGCCCCCAGAATACATAATGTCAGTGTCCCCAGAATACATGATGTCTCAGTGTCCCCAGGACTGTGCCCCCAGAATACATGATGTCACAGTGTCCCCAGGACTGTGCCCCCAGAATACATGATGTCACAGTGTCCCCAGGACTGTGCCCCCAGAATACATGATGTCACTGTGTCCCCAGGACTGTGCCCCCAGAATACATGATGTGTCAGTGTCCCCAGGACTGTGCCCCCAGAATACATGATGTCACAGTGTCCCCAGGACTGTGCCCCCAGAATACATGATGTCACAGTGTCCCCAGAATACATAACGTCGCTGAGCTACCACATAAACTGCTTCTGCAAACTACAACTTCCATCATGCACAGACGGACTGTCATGACGGGAGTTGTAGTTCTGTAACAACTGGAGAGTCACAGGTGGGGGAGTGACTGTTCACCTGGAAAATTAGGCTCCCCGTCCCAGGTCCCGTGTTGCTCTGGCCTCTTGCTCTAGTTAGGCCTCTCCAGAGCATATGATGCAGGCAGCGCTAATCATACCACCTGCATCACAGGAGAAGCGCCGGGCAGGGAACACAGCGTTCCCTTGCTTCGGGCTGTGGCTGGTCATTTGTATCGGTGTCTTAAAAACACCTATACACAGGGCCAGACTGGGACCAAAAATAGGCCTGGGCATATTAGACTATGCAGCCCATTTTTTGGGTGGGGATCTCAACAGTGGGACCCTGCCAAAATAAAATGGGCTGTATAGTCTAAAATCCCATTGGTTCAAGTAGCCCTCAAGTTGTGCAAAGCTACAACTTCCAAAATGCCTGGAGAGCCACAGACTGGGGTACAGTTTTACCCATCAACACTGCAGAACCTAAACGTTACTACAGCTCTGATGGGACAGTCAGGAGAATACACAAGGATATCATTGACCTGAGCGACGTCTACTCTGTTTTATTTCCTTTTTTTCTTCATCTGGTCCAGACGTTACGTCTTCCTCCAGCTCCATCTTCTCTGCAGAGGCTGACGCCTGGACATTGTTGGTTCCTCACGGTCAGCAGATCTTCATTCTCTATATAAAGACAATAATCATTATAATACTGTCAAATACTGTGCCCCCTGAACCCAACCCTGCCAGACACTGTTTTGTCCGTTTGTCAGAATCCCACCCATGTACTGTCCTCCCCCCAGACCCCTAAGGGCTCGTCCAAACTGCAAACATTTAGCAGGGGGAATGTCCCCTTGCAGCAGGCACCACCGAATAGGGCTATGTGGACGTGCGCCACCTTTTTTGGGTGGAGATCCCGCGAGCAGCACTAGGACCGAGCAGACTGCATTGCTGCCCCCCATAGATGGCAATGCATTTCTGGGTGGATCTTTTGGGAGATCTGCTCAGAAATGTATTGCCATCTATGGGGACAGCAGTGCAGTCCATGTGGTCCTAGTCCCACCAGCTTGATCTCCGGCAGAAATTCTGCCTGGAGATTCCGCAGTGTGAACCCAGCTTTAGAATGCCCATGTTTATTCTTTAGACATCCATTCCACCAGCAGAATTCTGCTGCTGTGATTCCACAATATGCACAGAGCAGCAAAATCCCATTGAAAACAATGGGACTCTGCTGCAAGTAAAATTCTGCAATGTAATTTTACAGGTCCAATCTCGGCAGTGTGGACAAGCACTAAGTCCCCCCAGACCTATTAGTCCTGCTTCCTAAGTCCTCCTCCAGACCCCTAAGTAGGGATCGACCGATTATCGGTTTGGCCGATATTATTGGCCGATAATCACGATTTTATAACAAGACAAAACGCTCCTATTATGCTTTTAAATCCTCTTTTACTATCTCAGCAGCAAAAGGGTTAACAGTAATGACAATACAGAAAAAACTTTAACAGATATGGCGTATCCTAGGATGCTGCCATGTGTGATAACCAATCAGGAATCAGGATAAGGTATAACAGTGACAGTTGCCATTAGCTCTTCCTCTTCTTTTGCTGCTCAGCAGAGAATATAGATAAGTGTTTATTGTGTATCTTTGATTGAGATATAAATGTTTTAATACTGTATATTGTATATCTATACATATATTTTTAATTTTATTTTCTTGCACTTTTCCCATATCATTTATTTATTCATTTTTTTCTTTTATTTCCAATTTTTCATATTACCCCCATTTACAGATATATATATATATATATATATATATATACACCCCATTTTGTTTCACATATAAATTTTTCTTTTCCATATTGAATTTCCAATAACTGTGCATTTTTTCTGTATCCACTCCATTGCATTATATTTCCATTGACCCGTTTTTTTATCTTGTTTCTTTAACAAACTCATTATTATTTACTCTTATTGATCATACACTACTTACCTTCACCTCCGATTCCCGTTTCTATCATCTGCCACCTTCTATCTTCCCCGGAACTCCATCCCCGACATCTTCTTTCTTCATTTCTTGCTGCATCACCGGCGCCATTTTCCCTGCTTGATCTCGGCTCTCGCGCGATTTCGGCAGAGTGGTCATCACCTGCCGAGGGCGGGAACACGTCATTAGGACGGTTCCTGTCAGCCAGTCAACACACAGCCTCCCGTTCAGCCCCCTCATAACATACGGAGCTGGTTATTTTAGTAACTTTTTGTTTAACTGTTGCTAATTCTGTCTCTTAGCCTCCACTACCACCTTGTGGCAATAATTGGGTACTTTGTACTCATTTTCAAAGATTTTCTGTCACAAATAATTATACATTTTCCCATACTATATACTGTTACTAACTTTGGATATTTTCATATCCAATTAATACCATATTATGGAAATATCTGAGGAATCCAGGGCTCTCCCTAGGGATACTCGCCCTCAGCCTGTTAATGCTGATAATCCCAATGATAATATTCAGGCTCTAGTAGAATCCTCAGTTACACGTTCTATACATTCAGCTTTACATTCAGCTGTTACTGTCTTACAAGACAGCATATCCAAATCCATTTCTATGGCTATATCCCAATCCACTACATCTAATCCTAAAACCCCTTCAGATATACCGCATTTATCGGGGTATACCACGCACCGGCCTATAACACGCACCCTCATTTTACCAAGGATATTTGGGTAAAAAATTCTTTTTACCCAAATATCCATGGTAAAATGAGGGTGCGTGTGTGCGCGTGTATACCCCGATACACCCCCAGGAAAGGCAGGGGGAGAGAGGCCGTCGCTGCCCGCTTCTCTCCCCCTGCCTTTCCTGGGGGTCCAGAGCCCTGCTGCCGGCCCTTCTCTCTCCCCTGGCTATCGGCGCCGCTGCCCGTTCTGTCCCCTCTCACAAGAAAATGGTGAGATTTTTGAAGACCCTGACATACAGGAAGGAGGTAACTGCAGCATCTGAACAGGATGCGACTTATTTTGACCCATCACCGATTCGTCATCCACGATCAGGTGAATGGCTGCCTAATTCTTTAGTAGCTCAATTCATGGCAATTAGGTCCACTCGTAATAAAATGAAGGCTGAATGCCCACGTCCATCTCTTCCCCACTGCTCTGCTATAACACGAGAGCTTGATCCTATTCTAAATAAATTCTTAATGAAGACGGGTAAAAACCCAAAAAAGGGAATAGACAGGAGTTTTAAATCTTGCCAAGATAAACTCTTGGATTTACTAGGCCCTTTATCAAAAATTTTAGCTCTGGTAGAGGAATCGGCTTCCTCTTCTAAACCTATTGACATTGATGTACTTCGTGGTTGGGCTCAACGTGCAGAGTGTTTCCTAGGAAATGCTAACACCGCGATAACCACGGAACGCAAAAGAGCGATCCTCATGAAAATAGATCCCCAACTCACTAATTTGGCATCTAATGAACCCCCTAACCCCACTGAGGGAATGTTATTTGGGGAAGAATTCATTCAGCAGATGGGCAAATATGTGGGTATGTTTTCGTCCATCACCAAAGCACAATCTTCCCTTAAAAAAGTTTTTTCAAACAGAGTTTTTATCAGGGCCGGAAAAGGCAGGAGCCGATTTTCCGGCCGTTATGCCCCTACCAGACAGCAGAGAGGCTCCTACCATCAATACCAACCCGCCCAACCATCCTACCCAACCCAACCCCCAAATCCCTCCCCCTTTTTCCCCTACAGAGCCCGGACCTGGCGCCCTAGAGGCCAACGTGGGATTCCTAGAGCAAAACCTTCTGCAGGTAGGTCTCCCATTTTCTTTCCACAACATTCCATTGGGCGGAAGGATCATGAATTTTTTGAACAACTGGAGTATGATTACATCAGACTCCTGGATACTGAATACTGTTTCAGGTTTTCAAATAGATTTTGTTTCCCCTCCCATACAATACATTCTTCAACATCCAATCCAATTCTCAAAATCAGACCAGATTCTGATAAATGCAGAAGTGAAAGACCTGATTACAAAGGCAGCTATTATACCCGTCCAAGAATCATCCACAGGTTTTCTCAGCAACCTATTTCTGGTGAACAAAAAGGACGGAGGTCACAGACCTGTAATCAATTTGAGACTACTCAACAATTTTGTTGTGTACAGACATTTCAAGATGGAGGGTATACACCTCCTGAGAGACATATTACTAAAAGACGATTGGTTATTAAAAATCGATCTGAAAGATGCTTATCTAACTGTTCCGATTCACCCTTCATCACAACACTTTCTCCAATTTCCTTGGAACAATCTAATATGGCAGTTCACCTGCCTTCCATTCGGCCTATCTTCGGCCCCCTGGTGCTTCACGAAACTTCTAAAACCGGTTGTAGCACTGTTAAGAAGTCGAGGAGTACGCCTCATTATTTACCTCGACGACATCCTCATCATGGCACAATCCCCATCTCTTCTTCTCACACACAGGGATTGGACCCTCGCTCTCCTATCAAATTTGGGTTTTCTGATAAATTTCAAAAAATCCATCCTAACTCCGTCCCAAGAATTGGAATTCCTGGGTTTCTTGATAATCACTCAATCCACTACCCTGAGCTTACCACCCAAAAAATTGAAAACTATTCTAAAGGAAATTCGTCAAGTTCTTCAGAGGGATCTTATCTCTCTGAGATCCATAGCTCGGATTGTAGGTCTCCTTTCAGCCTGGATCCAGGCTATCTTTCCAGCCCCTCTTCACTATCGAGCTCTTCAACAATTGAAGATCCAACATTTAAGAGACGGTCTAGGATATTCGGATGAGATTCGTCTGTCTTCAGACGCCAAAGAAGAACTTTTTTTGGTGGCTCTCTCACATTCAAATTTGGAATGAAAAAACCATCTTCCATCCAAACCCGGATATCATAATAGAATCAGACGCAAGTCTTTCGGGTTGGGGTGCTCGCTGCGGCTCCCTCTCTACTGGATGGAAATGGTCTCCTTCCGAATCCCAACTACATATCAACTGCTTGGAGCTTTAAGCTGGGTCCTTCGCTCTAAAGAGTTTTGTCAAGGATTCATCTCACTGCTGTGTCTTACTTCGCATGGACAATATCTCCGCAGTCCAATATATCAATCATCTGGGCGGAACTAATTCCAAATCCCTTGCCGATATTGCCAAAGATTTTTGGCATTTTTGTCTAGACAGGCATATTGTCTTGAAAGCGGAGTACCATAGCGGATTGGAACTCTCGCTTCCTCACAGATTTCCGCGATTGGAAACTTCATCTTTCCATATTCCAAATGATCAATTATGGGGTCCCCTCAAACTAGAAATGTTCGCTTCCAGAATGAACCGTCAAATTCCTCAGTTTTTCAGTTGGAGACCGGATCCGGACGCTCTAGGCTCGGACACTTTCCTTCAATTTTGGCCTCCAGAAGCTCTCTACGCGTTCCCCCCTTTCAACTTAATACCGAGACTTCTACTTCAAGTCTCAATTCGGAAATCTACTATGGTCATAATTCTACCTTGGTGGCCAACTCAATCATGGTTCCCTCAACTTCTTCCACTATTAATAGACTACCCTCGAATTCTCCCATCTTTTCCGGATCTCCTACTGGATCCTCTTGGCAAATCTCATCTTCTAATTCTCTCAGAACAACTAGTTCTCATTGCTTGTCTAATTTCAGGCATTCCGGACCGATTGCTCCATTTTCTCTCACAACTAGAGAACTCTTATCTGACGCCTGGGCTCCAGGTACCAGGTCTGCTTACAGATCAGCCTGGAAAATTTGGATTCATTGGTGCTCTCAACGAGACTTGGATCCCTTACAAACATCTATTTCCCACATCTTAAATTTCCTTTCTGCTTCATTTGATTCTGGTAAAGCCTACAGAACCATAAATGCATATAGATCCGCCATTTCTGCTAAACATTCTCTTATTGACTAAATCCCAATTGGTAAACATCCACTCGTTTGTAAACTTTTGAAAGGCATCCGTTTCCGGCGTCCACCTTTGCCATGATATAACTCTACTTGGGATGTTAATATTTTGTTAAACTTTTTTCTTTCCTGTGATGACAATGATCTTCTATCCCTTAAATTACTCTCTTTCAAACTTACAGTTCTCTTGTGTCTTATTTCTATTAAACACATCTCTGATGTTAGAGCCCTTGATGTTTCTAGAAGACAATATTCTCCCGATGGAGTTATCTTTACAATTTACCGTCGTACCAAAACCAATCTGCATTCAGTATTCTATCCATCTTTCCCTCATCATCCTAAACTTTGCGTAGTTCGTTGTTTACGTTCTTACAAATCTAGGACGGAATCGTTACGTTCTACTTCCTCCTCTCAATTACTGATATCCTACTGTAAACCTCACAATTCTGTTTCTTCCACTACCTTGGCTTGCTGGGTTAAATCAACCATGACCATGGCAGGCACAGATACTTCCATTTTCACTGCCCATTCCACTAGAGGTGCAACATCCACAAAAATGTTTCAATCTGGTGCTTCCCTATCAGATATAATTAAAGCGGCTAATTGGTCTTCAAACTCTACATTTAAAACATTCTATTTTAAACCCGATTCTCATGTTTCTATGGTTTTATTGTGACAATTTTATTTCTTGTGATGTGTATATTTCTTAGCTTTAACCTCTTCAGGACATAGGGCGTATCCATCCCGAGTCCTTAAGGACCGAGGGCGTATCCATACGCCCGTGGGAATTCCGGCCCCCACCGCTAGCCGGTTGGGGACCGGAGCCGGATGCCTGCTGAAATCGTTCAGCAGGCATCCCGGCATATCGCCCAGGGGGGTCATTATGCCCCCCCATATCGGCGATCGCCGCAGATCGCTGGACAATTCAGTCCAGCGATCTGCGGCGATTCCGGGTCAATCGGGTCTCCAGTGACCCGATGACCCGGAATTACTGGTTGTTCGGGGCCGTCTCAGACGGCCCCGAACAGCCAGAGCCTGCAGGGGTGAGGTGTCACTGGTGCCACCTCACGATCGCCCTGATTCGTCGGCCGGATTACCGGCCGACCAATCAGGGCGCCTGCTGCAGGTGTCACTACCGCACCCGCTCCGCCCCTCTTCTGGAGGACGTGAGCGGGTGCGGGACGTGCACCCCGGGTGCTGGGGACCCCCCCCGGCGCCCCTGTTGGGATCGGGGCCCCAGGAGCAGCTGCGGCGGCGGGACTGACCTGCAGCGTCTGGATCGTTGGAGGCGAGTGACAGCCTCCTGCTGTTGCTTAGCAACAGCTCCCAGCATGCAAAAAGGGCATGCTGGGAGCTGTAGTTATGCAACAGCAGGAGGCAGACCACCACAACTCCCAGCATTCCCTTATGGGCATGCTGGGACTTATGGTTTTGCAACAGCTGGAGGCACATTCTTTCTATGGAAAAGTGTACCTTCAGCTGTTGTATAACTACAACTCCCAGCTTGCACAAACAGCTAAAGTGCATGCTGGGAGTTGTAGTGGTGCATCTGCTGGTTGCATAACTACAACTCCCAGCATGCCCGTTGGCTGTCGGTGACTGCTGAGAGTTGTAGTTTTGCAACAGCTGAAGGCACACTGGTTGTGAAACTCAGAGTTTTTTTTTACCTAACTCAGTGTTTCACGACCGGTGTGCCTCCAGCTGTTGCAAACTACAACTCTCAGCAGTCACCGTACACCATGCACCGTACATGCTGGGAGTTGTAGTTTTGCAACAGCTGGAGGCACACTGGTTGTGAAACACTGAGTTAGGTCACAAACTCAGTGATACATAACCAGTGTGCCAACAGTTGTTGCAAAACTGCAACTCTCAGCAGTCACCGACAGCCAACGGGCATGCTGGGAGTTGTAGTTATGCAACAGCTGGATGTCCCCCCCAATGTGAACGTACAGGGTACACTCACATGGGCGGAGGATTACAGTAAGTATCCGGCTGCAAATTTGAGCTGCCGCAAACTTTCTGCTGCAGCTCAAATTGCCAGCGAGAAACTACTGTGAACCCCCGCCCGTGCGACTGTACCCTAAAAACACTACACTACCACAAAAAATTAAATAAAAAGTAAAAAATACTACGTATACACATACCCCTACACAGCCCCCCTCCCCAATAAAAATGAAAAACGTACCACTGTTTCCAGAACGGAGCCTCCAGCTGTTGCAAAACAACTCCCAGTATTGCCGGACAGCCGTTGACTGTCCAGGCATGCTGGGAGTTTTGCAACAGCTGGAGGCACCCTGTTTGGGAATCACTGGCGTAGAATACCCCTATGTCCACCCCTATGCAATCCCTAATCTAGGCCTCAAATGCGCATGGCGCTCTCACTTTGGAGCCCTGTCGTATTTCAAGGCAACAGTTTAGGGTCACATATGGGGTATCGCCGTACTCGGGAGAAATTGTGTTACAAATTTTGGGGGGTATTTTCTGCTTTTACCCTTTTTAAAAATGTTAATTTTTTGGGAAAACAAGCATTTTAGGTAAAAAAATAAAAAATTTTCTACATATGCAAAAGTCGTGAAACACCTGTGGGGTATAAAGGTTCACTTAACCCCTTGTTACGTTCCCCGAGGGGTCTAGTTTCCAAAATGGTATGCCATGTGGGTTTTTTTTTGCTGTCCTGGCACCATAGGGGCTTCCTAAATGCGGCATGCCCCCAGAGAAAAATTTGCGTTCAAAAAGCCAAATGTGACTCCTTCTCTTCCGAGACCTGTTGTGCGCCAGCAGAGCACTTTTCACCCCCATATGGGGTGTTTTCTGAATTGGGAGAAATTGGGCTTCAAATTTTTAGGGGTATTTTCTGCTATTACCCTTTTTAACCCCTTAACGACGCAGGACGTATATTTACGTCCTGCGCCGGCTCCCGCGATATGAAGCGGGATCGCGCCGCGATCCCGCATCATATCGCGTCGGTCCCGGCGCTAATCAACGGCCGGGACCCGCGGCTAATACCACACATCGCCGATCGCGGCGATGTGCGGTATTAACCCTTTAGAAGCGGCGGTCAAAGCTGACCGCCGCTTCTAAAGTGAAAGTGAAAGTGACCCGGCTGCTCAGTCGGGCTGTTCGGGACCGCCGCGGTGAAATCGCGGCGTCCCGAACAGCTGATCGGACACCGGGAGGGCTCTTACCTGCCTCCCCGGTGTCCGATCGACGAATGACTGCTCCGTGCCTGAGATCCAGGCAGGAGCAGTCAAGCGCCGATAATGCTGATCACAGGCGTGTTAATGCACGCCAGTGATCAGCATTAGAGATCAGTGTGTGCAGTGTTATAGGTCCCTGTGGGATAACAATGATCAGTATAAGAGATCAGTGTGTGCAGTGTTATACGTCCCTATGGGATAACAATGATCAGTATAAGAGATCAGTGTGTGCAATGTTATAGTCTCCTATGGGATAACAATGATCAGTATAAGAGATCAGTGTGTGCAGTGTTATAGGTCCCTATGGGATAATAATGATCAGTATAAGAGATCAGTGTGTGCAGTGTTATAGGTCCCTGTGGGATAACAATGATCAGTATAAGAGATCAGTGTGTGCAGTGTTATAGGTCCCTATGGGATAACAATGATCAGTATAAGAGATCAGTGTGTGCAGTGTTATAGGTCCCTATGGGACCTATAACACTGCAAAAAAAATGTAAAAAAAAAGTGTTAATAAAGGTCATTTAACCCCTTCCCTAATAAAAGTTTGAATCACCCCCCTTTTCCCATAAAAAAAATAAAACAGTGTAAAAAAAATAAAAAATAAACATATGTGGTATCGCCGCGTGCGTAAATGTCCGAACTATAAAAATATATCATTAATTAAGCCGTACGGTCAATGGCGTACGCGCAAAAAAATTCCAAAGTCCAAAAAAGCGTATTTTGGTCACTTTTTATATCATTAAAAAATGAATAAAAAGTGATCAAAAAGTCCGATCAAAACAAAAATCATACCGATAAAAACTTCAGATCACGGCGCAAAAAATGAGTCCTCATACCGCCCTGTACGTGGAAAAATAAAAAAGTTATAGGGGTCGGAAGATGACATTTTTAAACGTATAAATTTTCCTGCATGTAGTTATGATTTTTTCCAGAAGTGCGACAAAATCAAACCTATATAAGTAGGGTATCATTTTAACCGTATGGACCTACAGAATAAAGATAAGGTGTAATTTTTACCGAAATATGCACTGCGTAGAAACGAAAGCCCCCAAAAGTTACAAAATGGCGTTTTTTTTTCGATTTTGTCGCACAATGATTTTTTTTTCCGTTTCGCCGTGCATTTTTGGGTAAAATGACTAATGTCACTGCAAAGTAGAATTGGCGACGCAAAAAATAAGCCATAATATGGATTTTTAGGTGGAAAATTGAAAGGGTTATGATTTTTAAAAGGTAAGGAGGAAAAAACGAAAGTGCAAAAACGGAAAAACCCTGAGTCCTTAAGGGGTTAAAAATAAAAAATTTTGGGGAAAACAAGCATTTTAGGTAAAATTATTATTATTTTTTTTTTTACATTTGCAAAAGTCGTGAAACACCTGTGGGGTATTAAGGTTCACTTTATCCCATGTTACATTCCCCGAGGGGTCTAGTTTCCAAAATGGTATGCCATGTGGGTTTTTTTTTTGCTGTTCTGGCACCATAAGGGCTTCCTAAAGGTGACATGACCCCCAAAAACCATTTCAGAAAAACGTACTCTCCAAAATCCCCTTGTCGCTCCTTCCCTTCTGAGCCCTCTACTGCGCCCGCCGAACACTTTACATAGACATATGAGGTATGTCCTTACTCGAGAGAAATTGGGCTACAAATACAAGTAAAAATTTTGTCCTTTTACCCCTTGTAAAAATTCAAAAATTGGGTCTTCAAGAACATGTGAGTGTAAAAAATGAAGATTGTGAATTTTCTCCTTCACTTTGCTGCTATTCGTGTGAAACACCTAAAGGGTTAAAACGCTGACTGAATGTCATTTTGAATACTTTGGGGGGTGTAGTTTTTATAATGGGGTCATTTGTGGGGTATTTCTAATATGAAGACCCTTCAAATCCACTTCAAACCTGAACTGGTCCCTGAAAAATACTGAGTTTGAAAATTTTGTGAAAAATCGGAAAATTGCTGCTGACCGTTGAAGCCCTCTGGTGTCTTCCAAAAGTAAAACACGTCAATTTTATGATGCAAACATAAAGTAGACATATTGTATATGTGAACCAAAAAAAAATGTATTCGTAATATCCATTTTCCTTACAAGCAGAGAGCTTCAAAGTTAGAAAAATGCAAAATTTTCAAATTTTTCATCAAATTTACGGATTTTTCACCAAGAAAGGATGCAAGTATCGACAAAAATTTACCACTATGTTAAAGTAGAATATGTCACGAAAAAACAATCTCGGAATCAGAATGATAACTAAAAGCATTCCAGAGTTATTAATGTTTAAATAATGGTCAGATGTGCAAAAAACGCTCCGGTCCTTAAGGCCAAAATGGGCTCCGTCCTGAAGGGGTTAAACTAGCATAATAGGAGCGTTTTGTCTTGTTATAAAATTGAAGATTTTCCTATCCTTGGTGAAGGAAAATATAGCTTTTATTAAAGACAAAACGCAAGTATTATCCCTCCCTTGTTTCCCATCCCTATAACGTTTTTAATTTCTCCACAGCGGTTTAAGATGAAAGTCCCTAAGGACCACTTCTCTGAAGTTTCTTCCATGTTAAAGTATCTCCTTCTACAAGTTCCAACATTCAAGTCACTGTTCTAGGATAATTACCCTTCAAGTTTGACAAGTTCCTCACTTTCAAGGAAGTTTCTCTACGAACTCCATCTCCTAACATAACATCTCTACACTGAAATCCTAGTCTTCTTCTACAGTTCTTATCCGGTTAAAGACTTCTTCCGGTTCTGGTTATTCAGTTCTGATTTATTCTACTGGACATTTTATTCTTCACTACAAAAGAAGAGGAAGAGCTAATGGCAACTGTCACTGTTATACCTTATCCTGATTCCTGATTGGTTATCACACATGGCAGCATCCTAGGATACGCCATATCTGTTAAAGTTTTTTCTGTATTGTCATTACTGTTAACCCTTTTGCTGCTGAGATAGTAAAAGAGGATTTAAAAGCATAATACTCGCGTTTTGTCTTTAATAAAATATATATTTTCCTTCACCAAGGATAGGAAAATCTTCAATTTTAGGCATTATTGGTATCGGCAATTACCTTGCTGATAAGCCGATAATGCCCCGCAAAACCCCGCACAGCCCCCCCCCCCCCCCCCCCCCCCCGCACCGCCCTGGCCCCATTGCCTCCCCCATCCTCGGTTTTATAATTACCTGTTCCCGGGGTCCACGCTACTTCTGGCTCCTGCTGCGTCCTGCGTTACACTGTGCGCAATGACGAGTGACGCGACGTCACCGTCAATGCGCACAGTGACAGCTCAGGAGGATGCCACCAGAGACAGATGTAGAGTGGACCCCGGGAACAGGTAATTATAAATGGGGGAGGCAATGGGGCCGGGGCGGTAGGGGTTGCGACGCGGTGCGGTGGTAGGGGGCGTGGAGCGGTGCTGCGGTAGGGGGGAGAGGTGCGGCGGTGGGGGGAGCGGTGGCGGTGATAGGACTCAGGACCCCCGGACAGGCAGGGGGAGAGAAGCGGGTGGCGGCTGCGGCGGTCTCTGGCACCGCAAAAGCCACTGCAGTTCATTGATTTAAAGCACCCGCTTTAAATCAATGATCTGCAGCGGTGTCGCGGGGGAATAAACAGCCGATAACTTATACTGATATTCCGATATAAGTTATCGGCTATCGGCCCTAACCGCCACCGATTATCCGTATTGGCCCTAAAATAACGATATCGGTCGATCCCTACCCCTAAGTCCTCCTTTAGACCCCTCTTCTCCACACTCCTTTGCCCCAGACCCCTTCTCCTCCACTTTGACCCCCTCTCTCTGAGCCCCTCTGTCATCCTCCACTCCTATAGCTACCCATCCTCCGCATTCCTACAGCCCCCCCCCCAATCCTCCACATTCTTACAGTCCCCCCCCCAATCCTCCACATTCTTACAGCCTCCCCCAATCCTCCACATTCTTACAGCCCCCCCCCCCAATCCTCCACATTCTTACAGCCCCCCCCCCCCAATCCTCCACATTCTTACAGCCCCCCCCCCCCAATCCTCCACATTCTTACAGCCCCCCCCCCCCCAATCCTCCACATTCTTACAGCCCCCCCAATCCTCCACATTCTTACAGCCCCCCCCCCCCCCCCCAATCCTCCACATTCTTACAGGCCCCTCAATCCTCCACATTCTTACAGGCCCCCCATCCTCCACACTCCTATAGCCCCCCCTCTCCCCTGCAGTGCGGTGCCACCCCACCCCACCCTTCTGTACACCCCCCTAGTGAACTCACCTTGCAGAAGCTGCAGCTCTCGGCGTGATCTCCTTCTGCGATGTAGCAGCCGGGGCAGGGACGCACCCGCGGACGTCTTAAAGCGGCAGAGTCTTTGCCCCAGCTCACTTTACTTGGGGCCGGGGGACCGGCCGAATAGGGAAGCATTGGGGAAAAAAAAACGTTATGCTCGATGGGCAGTCCGGCATTGCCTATACAAATGAATGAGGGGAAAGTTGGTGAGCGGTCCGCCAGTTGAGTACCCCTGCTCTAGAGGCTCAAATGGAGGGGTCATGAGGGGGTCTAGAACTAAAGTGAAATTCCATGGAGGAACTAAGGATCTTGCTAAAGGGCGGAGTCTGGAAGCCCCTACCAGAAATCTCTTAAGAGGCTGGTCAGCCAACTTAGAATTTAGGAAGGAATTCAGAGCAGAGATTTGGACTTTGAGAGTACTGGGACTAAGGCCTAACTCAAGCAGTCTGAAGAAAACTAAGAACAACAGGGATACTAGGCTCTCCTAGGGGATCTACTCCATCACCTGCAAAATTAAGAAAAGCTTTCCAAGTTCTAAGGTAGAAGTAAGGTACTAATTACCCCATCAGTGAAGCCTCTTCTCTTAAGGATTAGCCTTTCAGCATCCAGGCCTTGAGATGCAGATGAGGGGATGGAGGATGCAGAACTGGGCCCTGCAAGAGATCTTTCCTGTCTGGAAGAATCCACGGTTGGCACACTGACAGAGTCCTCAGAAGGGTAAGCCAGGGTCTCCTGGGCAAGAAGGGCGCAATGAGCAAGACTTGCGCATGATCCTGTTGAATCTTTCTTAGGACTGCTGGGATTAAGCAGAAGGGGGGAAAAGCGTAACCTACTCCCCTTGTCCATGACTGGGAGAACGCATCCACTGCAGATGGATGATCCAGAGGATTTAGGGAATAGAACCAGAGGAGATTTTTTTTTTCTTTGGTTAGTTTTGAAGCAAACAGATCTACCAAGAAGACTCAAAATCTGTGACTTATATTGAAGACTTCTGGATTCAGAGACCACTGACTGGTTCATTTTGTTTCTGCTGAGAATATCTGCTATGGTATACTCCTTGCCCTTCAAGTGTACTGCCCGTATAGATGACACACGGATCTCTGACCAGAGAAAGATTTGAGTTGTCAGGTCCATGAATTGTTTGGATCTTGTCCTCCCTTGCTTGTTGAGGTATGCTACTGTGGTTGTGTTGTCGGTATAGATTAGCACATCTTTCTCCTTCAATTGGTGAGACAGGCAGAGAAGCACTTGATAGACCGCTGAGAGCCCCTGAAGAAGAAGAGTGTTATTCAAGTGAGCTCCCCAGCCCCAAGGACTGGCGTCTGTTGTAATTCTCACCACTGAGGTGGGAAACCAGGGAACTCCTTTGGAGAGATTTTGTGAAATCAGCCACCACCTGAGAGAGAGTCTTTCTTTGGAAGACAGAAGGAACCTTTGGTTCAAGGAAGATTTTTCCGCCATTCCATTGAGAAAGGATGTCTAGCTGAAGTTCTCTTGACCTTAACTGGGCCCACCTTACTGCTAGAATTGCTGCTGTCATTAGACCCAGGACAGACATGGTTTCTCTGAAAGAAGGAGTGTGGGATAGAAAGAGATTTAGGACCTTCTCTTGAAGCAATAGTTGTTTTGCTGGAGGCAGGGTTGACATTTGAGAAGATGAGTTCAGGGATATTCCCAAAACTGACAGGTCCTGGACGGAACAAGACAGGATTTTTTTAGGTTCAGGTTCCAACCTAGGAATTTGAGGATTGAACGTAGAGACTGTTAGATAAGCAGATCTTCTGAACTCGACACAATAAGAAAGTTGTCTAGATATGGGACTATGAGAATGTCCTTTGTTCTGATAAAGGCAACTGTCTCCGCCATCACCTTGGTAAACAATCTGGGTGCTTGAGATACCCTGAAAGGTAGAGCTGTATATTGAAGGTGAACCCATTTCCCCTCTAAGAATACTGCTACTCTGAGGAACTTTTGATGGGAGGAATGGATTGGGATAGTAAGCATCCTCTAAATCGATTGATGTCATCACAGTTTGGGAATAGAAGACTGATAGTCAATTTGATTGATTGCATGCAAACATTTTTGTAGGGTAGGAACTTGTTCAGGGCCTTGAGATTGATGATTACCTGAATGCTCCTGTGGGGGTTTTCGCTAGAAAGAGGGGTGAGTAAAATCCCTGCATTTCTTCTAATTGGGGAACTGGGACAATTACCGTCTTTTGCAAGAGGGACTTGACATTTAGACACATTGCCGATTGCTTCAGGTAAAGGAGGGGAGTATATTTAAAAGAAGAAAAACTACCACAAAAGGACATAGTTATAAATTAGAGGGGCAAAGGTTTAAAAGTATTTTATCAGGAAATATTACTTTACTGAGAGAGTAGTGGATGCATGGAATAGCCTTCCTGCAGAAATGGTCGCTGCAAATACAGTGAAGGAGTTTAAACATGCATGGAATAAGCATAAGGCTATCCTTCATATAAGATAGGGCCAGGGACTATTCATAGTATTCAGATTATTGGGCAGACTAGATGGGCCAAATGGTTCTTATCTGCCGACACATTCTATGTTTCAGCAAATCGGTCATCACTCCAGTAGGGAGGTACCTATCCAGGGGAATTGCATTGAACTCCAGGAGGAGTCCCGAGGAGATGGTATTTAAGACCCAGGGGCTTAATAGTTCCCCCAAGCTTCCACAAATCCAGACAGGCGTCCCCCTACTGGAGTGAAGGTGTCATTGTTGGGAATCCTTGGGGCGGGAGTCTCTATTGGGATTAAAAAGGAATCCTTTACCCTCACCCTACACTCTAAATTTCTTAATTTACACACTTCTGTGAAATCACGGTCCACTGTATTTAACCCCTTAACGACCAAGGACGTATATTTACGCGGTGACCCCACGTCATATCGGGTCGGTCCCGACATGTATCTGAAGCCGGGAACCGGGGCTAATAGCGCGCGGCAGCGCTATTAACCCTTTAGACGCGGCGTTCAAAGTTGAACACCGCGTCTAAACTGAAAGTTGCCCGACTGCTCAGTGGGGCTGATGGGGGCCACCGCAGTGAAAATGCGGTGTCCCGATCAGCTGGAACACGAGCGGAGGTCCTCTTACCTGCCTCCAGCATGTCCCCTCGGCGATTGATTGCTACAAGCCTGAGATGCAGGCTTGAGCAATCAACCGCCGATAACCCTAATCAATGCAAAACTATGGCTTTGCAGTGAACAGGGTATATGATCAGTGTGTGCAGTGTTATAGGTCCCTATGGTAGCCATAACACTGCAAAAAAAAAAAAAAAAAAAGAAGTGTAAAAAAAAAAGTTAATAAATGTCATTTAACCCTTTCCCTAATAAAAGTTTGAATCACCCCCCTTTTCCCATAAAAAACAAAACAAAACATGTAAATAAAAATATAAACGTGTGGTATCGCCGCATGCGTAAATGTCCGAACTATAAAATATATGGTTAATTAAACCGCATGGTCAATGGTGTACGTGCAAAAAAATTCCAAAGTCCAAAATAACTTATTTTTGGTCGCTTTTTATATCATGAAAAAATGAATAAAAATCGATCAAAAAGTCCGATCAATACAAAAATGGTTCCACTAAAAACTTCAGATCACGACACAAAAAAATGAGCCCTCATACCACCCCATAAGCGGTAAAATAAAGTTATAGGGGTCAGAAGATGACAATTTTAAACAAATTTTTCTGCATGTAGTTATGATTTTTTACAGAAGTACGACAAAATCAAACCTATATACCGTATTTATTGGGGTATACCACGCACCCTCATTTTACCAAGTATATTTGGGTAAAAAAAAAAATGTTTTTTACCCAAATATCCTTGGTAAAATGAGGGTGCGTGTGTGCATGCGTAAACCCCGATACACCCCCAGGAAAGGCAGGGGGAGAGAGGCCGTCGCTGCCCGCTTCTCTCCCCCTGCCTGTCCTGGGGTCTAGAGCCCTGCTGCCGCCGCTTCTCTCCCGCTGGCTATCTGCGGCGCTGCCCATTCTCTCCCCCTGACTATCGGTGCCGGCGCCCCATTGCCGACGCCGATAGCCAGGGGGAGAGAAGCGGTGCCGGCAATGGGGCAGCGGCGCCGATAGCCAGGGGAGAGAAGGGGCAGCGGCACCCATTGCCGGCACCGCTGCCCCGTTACCTCCCCCATCCCCGGTTGTATAATTACCCGTTGCCGGGGTCAGGTCCGCGCTGCTTCAGGCCTCCGGTGTGCATCCCATGCGTTGTTGCTATGCACTGCACGGCGCATAGCAACGACGCAGGGGACGCACACCGGAGGCCAGAAGCAGCGCGGACCCGACCCCGGCAACAGGTAATTATACAACCGGGGATGGGGGAGGTAACGGGGCAGCGGCGCCGGCAATGGGTGCCGCTGCCCCTTTTCTCCCCCTGTCTGTCGGCGCCGCTGCCCCATTGCCGGCGCCGCTTCTCTCCCCCTGGCTATCGGCGCCAGCAATGGGGCGCTGGCACAGATAGTCAGGGGGAGAGAGCGGGCAGCGGCACCGATAGCCAGGGGGAGAGAAGGGCCGGCAGCAGGGCTCTAGACCCCAGGACAGGCAGGGGCAGAGAAGCCGGTAGCGCCGGCGGCTGGCTGCAAAGCCGCTGCAGTTCATTGATTTAAAGCGCCCGCTTTAAATCATTGAACTGCAGCAGCTTATCGGCGTATAACACGCAAGTAGACTTTAGGCAAAAATTTGAGCCAAAAAAGTGCGTGTTATACGCCGTTAAATACGGTAAGTAGGGGATCATTTTTATCGTATGGACCTACAGAATAAAGATCAGGTGTCATTTTTACCGACAAATATACTGCGTAGAAACGGAAGCCCCCAAAAGTTACAAAATGGCGTTTTTTCTTCAATTTCGTCGCACAATGATTTTCTTCCCCGTTTCGCCGTAGATTTTTGGGTAAAATGACTGATGTCCCTGCAAAGTAGAATTGGCGCAAAAAATAAGGCATAATATGGATTTTTAGGTGCAAAATTTAAAGGGTTATGATTTTTAAAAGGTTAGGAGGAAAAAACAAAAGTGCAAAAACGGAAAAGCCCGTGGTTCTTAAGGGGTTAATAGAGCATGGAGGCGCTACCAGGAGACAGGCCAGTACATAAGGAGACGTGGAGGAGGCCGTAGGAGGGCAACAACCCAGCAGCAGGACCGTTACCTCCGCCTTTGTGCAAAGAGGAGCACTGCCAGAGCCCTGCAAAATGACCTCCAGCAGGCCAAAAATGTGCATGTGTCCACTCAAACAGTCAGAAACAGACTCCATGAGGGTGGTATGAGGGCCCGACGTCCACAGGTGGGGGTTGTATGAGGGCCCGACGTCCTCAGGTGGGGATTGTGCTTACAGCCCAACACCGTGCAGGACGTTTGGCATTTGACAGATCACCAAGATTGGCAAATTCACCACTGGCGCCCTGTGCTCTTCACAGATGAAAGCAGGTTCACACTGAGCACAGGTGACAGAGCCTGGAGACGCCGTTGAGAACGTTCTGCTGCCTGAAACATACTCCAGCATGACCGGTTTGGTGGTGGGTCAGTAATGGTGTGGGGTGGCATTTCTTTGGGGGGCCGCACAGCCCTCCATGTGCTTGCCAGAGGTAGCCTGACTGCTATTAGGTACCGAGATGAGATCCTCAGACCCCTTGTGAGATCATATGCTGGTGCAGTTGGCCCTGGATTCCTTCTAATACATGACAATGCTAGACCTCATGTGGCTGGAGTGTGTCAGCAGTTCCTACAAGAGGAAGACATTGATGCTATGGACTGGCCGCCCGTTCCCCTGAACCCGATTGAGCACATCTGGGACGTCTCGCTCCATCTACCACAGACTGTCCAGCAGTTGGCGGATGCTTTAGTCCAGGTCTGGGAGGACATCCCTCAGGAGACCATCCTCCACCTCATCAGGAGCATGCCCAGGCGGGGAGGTCATACGGGCACGTGGAGGCCACACACACTACTGAGCCTCATTGGGACTTGATTTAAGGACATTACATAAAGTTGGATCAGCCTGTAGTGGGGTTTTTCACTGTGATTTTGAGGGTGACTCCATATCCAGACCTCCAGGGGTTGATACCTTTGATTTCCATTGATAATTTTTTGTGATTTTGTTGTCAGTGCATTCAACTATGTAAAGACGAAAGTATTTCATACGATTAGTTCATTCACATCAGGGACGTGTTATCTTAGTGTTCTCTTTATTTGTTTGAGCAAAATAATTTTATTTGTCAAATAAAAATTTTAAAAAAATATATATATTTGGTATCGCCTCCTGCGGGATTATTCAAACTATTAAAATATGTTTGTGGTCCCGTATGTATATTAGAAAAAGAGGGGGAAAAAAAGTGATCAAAAAGTCCCATCAAAAATGGTACCGATAAAAACTACAGATCACAAAATAAGAAAGTTATAAGAGTCAGAATAGGGCAACATTAACCTCTTAAGGACCCAGGGCGTATCCATACGCCCTGGCGTTTTCCGGTCTCTGCCGCGCGCCGGGCAGAGATCGGAACTGGATGCCTGCTGAAATCCTTCAGCAGGCATCCAGGGCAAGCGCCGAGGGGGGCCATGTAGGCCCCCCATGTCGGCGATCGCCGCAAATTGCAAGGGAAATCGCCCTTGCGATCTGCGGCGATACCGGGCTGATCGGGTCTCTGGGACCCGACCGCCCGGTAATTTCGCATGATCCCGGCTGTCACAGACAGTCAGGACCATGCTAAAGTATAGGAGCGAGGTGGCAAGCAATTGGTCGGTTAGTTAACAGACCAATCGCAGGAGGGGGGGGCGGTTACTTCCTCCCGTCCTGCCCGGCCCCTGGAAGTCCGGAGAGGGCGGGAGGAAGACCGGAGGACACGGCGGGGGACGGGGGAGTGCTGGGGACCGGCCCCGGTACTTACCTCGTCCCTGAAGACCCGGATCCCGGCGATTAAGACAGCGGCGGCGGCGACAGGTGAGTAGATCTTCAGCCGCGGTCGGGCCCTTTACAGCAATGCACGTTGCCGTAAAGCGACATGCATTGCTGTAAAGGGACCCTGTAAACTACAACTCCCAGCATGCCCAGACAGCCCTTGGCGTCTGGGCATGCTGGGAGTTGCAGTTTTGCAACATCTGGAGGTCCACAGTTTGGAGACCACTGTGCCCTTCCAGATGTTGCAAAACTACACATCCTCAGCATGCCCTTACTGTCCAGGCATGCTGGGAGTTGTAGTTCTGTAACATCTGGCCCTTCAGATGTTGCAGAACTACAACTCCCAGCATGCCTGGACAGTTTTGGCATACTGGGAGTTGTAGTTTTGCAACATCTGGAAGGGCACAGATTGGGAACCACTGTATTAGTGGTCTGCAAACTGTAGTCCTCCAGATGTTGCAAAACTACAACTCCAAGCATGCTGGGAGTTGTAGTTTGGCAACATCTGGCTCTAAAGATGTTGCCGAACTACTACTCCCAGCATGCCTGAGAATGTTTGGGAGTTGTGGTTTTTCAACAGCTGGAGGCACACTGGTTGGGAAACTGTCTGTTTCCTAACTCAGTGTTTCCCAACCCGTGTGCCTCCAGCTGTTGCAAAACTATAACTACCAGCATGCACTGATAGACTGTGCATGCTGGGAGTTGTAGTTTTGCAACAGCAGGAGGTCCCCCCCCCCTGTGAACGTACAGGGTACATTCACATGGGCAGGGGGCTTACAGTGAGTATCAGGCTGCAAGTTTGCGATGCAGCAAATTTTGCGCGGCAGCTCAAACTCGCTGTAACCCCCCGCCCATGTGACTGTACCCTAAAAACACTACACTACCACAAAATAAAATAAAAAATGAAAAACACTACATATACACATACCCCTACACAGCCCCCCTCCCCTCCCCAATAAAAATGAAAAACGTCTGGTACGCCACTGTTTCCAAAATGGAGCCTCCAGCTGTTGCAAAACAACAACTCTCAGTATTGCTAGACAGCCGTTGACTGTCCAAGCATGCTGGGAGTTTTGCAACAGCTGGAGGCACCCTGTTTGGGAATCACTGGCGTAGAATACCCCTATGTCCACCCCTATGCAAATCCCTAATTTAGGCCTCAAATGCGCATGGCGCTCTCACTTCGGAGACCTGTCGTATTTCAAGGCAACAGTTTAGGGTCACATATGGGGTATTTCCGTACTCGGGAGAAACCCCACATGTGACCCCATTTCGGAAACTACACCCCTCACGGAATGTAATGAGGGGTGCAGTGAGAATTTACACCCCACAGGTGTGCAAATTAAAAATGTTGTACAGACCACTGTTCCAAAGATCTGACAGACACCAGTGGGGGTAAATGCTCACTGTACCCCTTGTTACGTTCCTCAAGAGGTCTAGTTTCCAAAATGGTATGCCATGTGGGGGTTATTTTGCTGTTCTGGCACCATAGGGGCTTCCTAAATGCGACATGCCCCCCGAGCAAAATTTGCTCTCAAAAAGCCAAATATGACTCCTTCTCTTCTGAGCATTGTAGTTCGCCCATAGTGCACTTCAGGTCAACTTATGGGGTACCTCCATACTCAGAAGAGATGGGGTTTCAAATTTTGGGGGGTATTTTTTGCTATTAACCCTTGCAAAAATGTGAAATTTGGGGGGGAAACACCCATTTTAGTGTTTTATTTTACTTTTTTTTTTAACGTATGCAAAAGTCGTGAAACCCCTGTGGGGTATTAAGGCTCACTTTATTCCTTGTTACGTTCCTCAAGGGGTCTAGTTTCCAAAATGGTATGCCATGTGTTTTTTTTTTGCTCTCCTGGCACCATAGGGGCTTCCTAAATGGGACATGCCCCCGAGCAAAATTTGCTCTCAAAAAGCCAAATAGGACTCCTTCTCTTCTGAGCATTGTAGTTCGCCCGTAGTGCACTTCATGCCAACTTATGGGGTACCTCCATACTCAGAAGAGATGGGGTTACAAATTTTGGGGGGTATTTTCTGCTATTAACCCTTGCAAAAATGTGAAATTTGGGGGGAAACACACATTTTAGTGAAACTATTTTATTTTTTTACATATGCAAAAGTCGTGAAACACATGTGGGGTATTAACCCCTTCAGGACCAAGCCCATTTTGGCCTTAAGGACCAGAGCGTTTTTTGCACATCTGACCACTGTCACTTTAACCTCTTAAGGACCAAGGGTTTCCGGTCTCTGCCGCGCACCGGGCAGAGATCGGAACTGGATGCCTGCTGAAATCCTTCAGCAGGCATCCAGGGCAAACGCCGAGGGGGGCCATGTAGGCCCCCCATGTCGGCGATCGCCGCAAATCGCAAGGGAAATCGCCCTTGCGATCTGCGGCGATACCGGGCTGATCGGGTCTCTGGGACCCGACCGCCCGGTAATTTCGCATGATCCCGGCTGTCACAGACAGTCAGGACCATGCTAAAGTATAGGAGTGAGGTGGCAAGCCTGCCCCCTCCTCCTATACCCTGCGATTGGTCGGTTAGTTAACAGACCAATCGCAGGAGGGGGGGCGGTTACTTCCTCCCGTCCTGCCCGGCCCCTTGAAGTCCGGAGAGGGCGGGAGGAAGACCGGAGGACGCGGCGGGGGACGGGGGAGTGCTGGGGCCCGGCCCCGGTACTTACCTCGTCCCTGAAGACCCGGATCCCGGCGAGGAAGATGGCGGCGGCGGCGACAGGTGAGTAGATCTTCAGCCGCGGTCGGGCCCTTTACAGCAATGCACGTCGCTGTAAAGCGACATGCATTGCTGTAATAGGACCCTGTAAACTACAACTCCCAGCATGCCCAGACAGCCCTTGGCGTCTGGGCATGCTGGGAGTTGCAGTTTTGCAACATCTGGAGGTCCACAGTTTTTGGACCACTGTGCCCTTCCAGATGTTGCAAAACTACACATCCTCAGCATGCCCTTACTGTCCAGGCATGCTGGGAGTTGTAGTTCTGTAACATCTGGCCCTTCAGATGTTGCAGAACTACAACTCCCAGCATGCCTGGACAGTTTTGGCATACTGGGGGTTGTAGTTTTGCAACATCTGGAAGGGCACAGATTGGGAACCACTGTATTAGTGGTCTGCAAACTGTAGTCCTCCAGATGTTGCAAAACTCCAACTCCAATCATGCTGGGAGTTGTAGTTCCGCAACATCTGGCTCTAAAGATGTTGCCGAACTACTACTCCCAGCATGCCTGAGAATGTTTGGGAGTTGTGGTTTTGCAACAGCTGGAGGCACACTGGTTGGGAAACATTGTTTCCTAACTCAGTGTTTCCCAACCCGTGTGCCTCCAGCTGTTGCAAAACCACAACTCCCAAACATTCTCAGGCATGCTGGGAGTTGTAGTTTTGCAACAGCTGGAGGTCCCCCCCCTGTGAATGTACAGGGTACATTCACATGGGCAGGGGGCTTACAGTGAGTATCGGGCTGCAAGTTTGCAATGCAGCAAATTTTGCGCGGCAGCTCAAACTCGCTGTAACCCCCCCGCCCATGTGACTGTACCCTAAAAACACTACACTACACTACCACAAAATAAAATAAAAAGTAAAAAACACTACGTATACACATACCCCTACACAGCCCCCCTCCCCTCCCCAATAAAAATGAAAAACGTCTGGTACGCCACTCTTTCCAAAATGGAGCCTTCAGCTGTTGCAAAACAACAACTCCCAGTATTGCCGGACAGCCGTTGACTGTCCAGGCATGCTGGGAGTTTTGCAACAGCTGGAGGCACCCTGTTTGGGAATCACTGGCGTAGAATACCCCTATGTCCACCCCTATGCAAATCCCTAATTCAGGCCTCAAATGCACATGGCGCTCTCTCACTTTGGAGCCCTGTCGTATTTCAAGGCAACAGTTTAGGGCCGCATATGGGGTATCGCCGTACTCGGGAGAAATTGACTAACAAATCTTGGGGGTCTTTTTCTTCTTTCACCCCTTATGAAAAGGGGAAGTTGGGGTCTACACCAGCATGTTAGTGTAAAAAAAATAAACTTTTTACACTAACATGCTGGTGTTGCCCTATACTTTTCATTTTGACAAGAGGTAAAGGGGGAAAAAGCCCCCCAAAATTTGTAACGCAATTTCTCCCGAGTACGGAGATACCTCATATGTGGGCGCAAACTGCTCTGGGGGCGCACAACAAGAACCAGAAGGGAGAGTGCACCATGTACATTTGAGGTGATTTGCACAGGGGTGGCTGATTGTTACAGCGGTTTTGACAAACGCAACAAAAACAAAACCCCACATGTGACCCCATTTCGGAAACTACACCCCTCACGGAATGTAATGAGGGGTGCAGTGAGAATTTACCCCCCACAGGTGTCTGACAGATCTTTGGAACAGTGGGCTGTGCAAATTAAAAATGTTGTACAGCCCACTGTTCCAAAGACATGACAGACACCAGTGGGGGGTAAATGCTTACTTTACGCCTTCTTACGTTCCTCAAGGGGTCTAGTTTCCAAAATGGTATGCCATGTGGGGGATTTTTGCTGTCCTGGCACCATAGGGGCTTCCTAAATGAGACATGCCCCCGAGCAAAATTTGCTCTCAAAAAGCCAAATATGACTCCTTCTCTTCTGAGCATTGTAGTTCACCCATAGTACACCTCAGGTCAACTTATGGGGTACCGTCATACTCAGAAGAGATGGGGTTACAAATTTTGGGGGGTATTTTCTGCTATTAACCCTTGCAAAAATGTGAAATTTGGGGGGGAAAACACACCTTTTAGTGAAATTTTATTTTTATTTTTTTACATATGCAAAAGTCGTGAAACTCCTGTGGGGTATTAAGGCTCACTTTATTCCTTGTTACGTACCTCAAGGGGTCTAGTTTCCAAAATGGTATGCCATGTGGGGGATTTTTGCTGTCCTGGCACCATAGGGGCTTCCTAAATGCAACATGCCCCCCAAAAACAATTTAAAAAAAACGTACTGTCCAAAATCCCCTTGTCGCTCCTTCCCTTCTAAGCCCACTACTGCGCCCGCCGAACACTTTACATAGACATATGAGATATGTGCTTACTCGAGAGAAATTGGGCTACAAATATAAGTATACATTTTCTCCTTTTACCCCTTGTAAAAATTCAAAAATTGGGTCTACAAGAACATGCGAGTGTAAAAAATGGAGATTGTGAATTTTCTCCTTCACTTTGCTGCTATTCCTGTGAAACACCTTAAGGGTTAAAACGCTGACTGAATGTCATTTTGAATACTTTGGGGGGTGCAGTTTTTATAATGGGGTCATTTATGGGGTATTTCTAATATGAAGACCCTTCAAATCCACTTCAAACCTGAACTGGTCCATGAAAAATTGTGAGTTTGGAAATTTTGTGAAAAATTTGAAAATTGCTGCTGAACTTTGAAGCCCTCTGATGTCTTCCAAAAGTAAAAACTCATCAATTTTATGATGCAAACATAAAATAGACATATTGTATATGTGAATTTAAAAAAAATGATTTGGAATATCCATTTTCCTTACAAGCAGAGAGCTTCAAAGTTACAAAAATGCTAAATTTTCAAATTTTTCATAAAATTTTGGGATTTTTCACCAAGAAAGGATGCAAGATACCACAAAATTTTACCACTATGTTAAAGTAGAATATGTCACGAAAAAACAATCTCAGAATCAGATTGATAACTAAAAGCATCAGAGTTATTAATGTTTAAAGTGACAGTGGTCAGATGTGCAAAAAAGGGCCGGGTCCTGAGGTGTAAAATGGCTGGGTCCTTAAGGGGTTAAACATTAATAACTCTGATGCTTTTAGTTATCATTCTGATTCAGAGATTGTTTTTTCGTGACATATTCTACTTTAACATGGTGGTAAATTTTTGTGGTAACTTGCATCCTTTCCTTGTGAAAAATTTGAAAATTTTGCATTTTTCTAACTTTGAAGCTCTCTGCTTGTAAGGAAAATGGATATTCCAAATAATATTTTATTTTATTCACATATACAATATGTCTACTTTATGTTTGCATCATAAAATTTAGGAGTTTTTGCTTTTGGAAGACACCAGAGGCTTCAAAGTTCAGCAGAAATTTTCCAATTTTTCACAAAATTTTCAAACTCACTATTTTTCAAGGACCAGTTCAGGTTTGAAGTGGATTTGAAGGGTCTTCATATTAGAAATACCCCACAAATGACCCCATTATAAAAACTGCACCCCCCAAAGTATTCAAAATGACATTCAGTCAACATTTTAACCCTTTAGGTGTTTCACAGGAATAGAAGCAAAGTGAAGGAGAAAATTCACAATCTTAATTTTTTTTACACTCGCATGTTCTTGTAGACCCAATTTTTGAATTTTTACAAGGGGTAAAAGGAGAAAATGTATACTTATATTTGTAGCCCAATTTCTCTCGAGTAAGCACATACCTCATATGTCTATGTAAAGTGTTCGGCGGGCGCAGTAGAGGGCTCAGAAGGGAAGGAGCGACAAGGGGATTTTGGAGAGTACCTTTTTCTGAAATGTTTTTTGGGGGGCATGTTGCATTTAGCAAGCCCCTATGGTGCCAGAACAGCAAAAAACCCTCACATGGCATACCATTTTGGAAACTAGACCCCTTGAGGTACGTAACAAGGAATAAAGTGAGCCTTAATACCCCACAGGTGTTTCACGACTTTTGCATATGTAAAAAAAAAATATTTTTTTTCACTAAAATGTGTGTTTCCCCCCAAATTTCACATTTTCCAAGGGTTAATAGCAGGAAATACCCCCCAATATTTGAAACCCCATCTCTTCTGAGTATGGAGGTACCCCATAAGTTGACCTGAAGTGCACTACGGGCGAACTACAATGCTCAGAAGAGAAGGAGTCATATTTGGCTTTTTGAGAGCAAATTTTGCTCGGGGAGCATGTCGCATTTAGGAAGCCCCTAAGGTGCCAGAACAGCAAAAAAAAAAAAACACATGGCATACCATTTTGGAAACTAGACCCCTTGAGGAACGTAACAAGGGGTACAGTGAGCATTTGCCCCCCACTGGTGTCTGACAGATCTTTGGAACAGTGGGCTGTACAAGTTTTCATTTTCACGGACCACTGTTCCAAAGATCCGTCAGACACCTGTGGGGGGTAAATTCTCACTGCACCCCTCATTACATTCCGTGAGGGGTGTCGTTTCCAAAATGGGGTCACATGTGGGGTTTTGTTTTTTTGCGTTTGTCAAAACCGCTGTAACAATCAGCCACCACTGTGCAAATCACCTCAAATGTACATGGCTCACTCTCCCTTCTGGGCCTTGTTGTGCGCCCCCAGAGCACTTTGCACTCACATATGGGGTATCTCTGTACTCGGGAGAAATTGCGTTACAAATTTTGGGGGGCTTTTTTCCCTTTTACCTCTTGTGAAAATGTAAAGTATAGGGCAACATCAGCATGTTAGTGTAAAAAATTTAATTTTTTTACACTAACATTCTGGTGTAGACCCCAACTTTTCCTTTTCATGAAGGGTTAAAGAAGAAAAAGCCCCCCAAACCTTGTAACGCAATTTCTCCCGAGTACGGCGATACCCCATATGTGACCCTAAACTGTTGCCCTGAAATACGACAGGGCTCCAAAGTGATAGCGCCATGTGCATTTGAGGCCTAAATTAGGGATTTGCATAGGGGTGGACATAGGGGTATTCTACGCCAGTGATTCCCAAACAGGGTGCCTCCAGCTGTTGCAAAACTCCCAGCATGCGTGGACAGTCAACGGCTGTCCGGCAATACTGGGAGTTGTTGTTTTTCAACAGCTGGAGGCTCTGCTTTGGAAACAGTGGTGTACCGGACGTTCTTATTGGGGGAGGGGGGCTGTGTAGAGGTATGTGTATATGTAGTGTTTTTAACTTTTTATTTTATTTTGTGTAGTGTAGTGTTTTTAGGGTACAGTCACATGGGCGGGGGATTACAGCGAGTTTCCCAGCGCAAAATCTGCTGCATCTCAAGATGCGAGAAACCCACTGTAAAAGCCTCGCCCATGTGAATGTACCCTGTACATTCACAGGGGGGGGGGGGGGGGGGGTGTGCACCAGCTGTTGCAAAACCACAACTCCCAGCATGCATGGTCTGTTAGTGCATGCTGGGAGTTATAGTTTTGCAACAGCTGGAGGCACACAGGTTAGGAAACACTGAGTTAGAAACAATGTTTCCCAACCAGTGTGTCTCCAGTTGTTGCAAAACTACAACTCCCAGCATGCCCAGACAGCTGAAGGGCATGCTGGGAGTTGTAGTTTGGCAACATCTGAAGGGCCAGATGTTGCTGAACTAAAACTCCCAGCATGCCTGGACAGTCAGTGCATGCTGGGAGTTGTAGTTTTGCAACAGCTGGAAGAGCACAGATTGGAGACCATTATACAATGGTCTCCAAACTGGGGCCCTCCAGATGTTGCAAAACTACAACTCCCAGCATGCCCAGACAGCCAAAGGCTGTCTAGGCATGCTGGGAGTTGTAGTTTTCAGACTTCTAGAAGCAGCAGTGAAGATTTTCACTGCTGCCTCTGAGGACTACATACTTACCTGCTGGTCCCGTCGCTGCTCGTCCACGTGGCCGGTCCTGCCGCTGCTCCTCGGTCCCGCCGCTGCTCCAGGTAAGGCCGCCGGTCCCCTCGTATTCCCTCTTTATGCCGCAGGTCCCTGCGAGCCCCTGCAGCCATCGTCCCCCGTTCTGCCCGACTTCCAGGGGCGGGCAGTGCGGGGGATCTGAACTTTCACCCCAGATCACTGTAATTGGTCCACAGGGACCAATCACAGTGATCGCTGCCAAGGACCATCAATGGATGGTCCTGGGGGGTGAAGCAGAAGTTGTCCCCTGCTGGAAACAGCGGGACTTCTGCCAGTTAACCCGTGCGATGCTGCGCATCGCCGGGTTAACTGAATGGCATATATAAACGCCGGGATGTGCGAACGCACTGCACAACCCGGCGTTTACATATGCCATTCTGCGTGAAGGGGTTAAGGCTCACTTTATTCCTTGTTATGTTCCTCAAGGGGTCTCGTTTCCAAAATGGCATGGCATGTGTTTTTTTTTTTTCTGTTCTGGCACCATAGGGGCTTCCTAAATGCAACATGCCCCCCAAAAACCATTTCAGAAAAACGTACTCTCCAAAATCCCCTTGTCGCTCCTTCGGTTCTGAGCCCTCTACTGTACCCGCCGAACACTTTACATGGACATATGAGGTATGTACTTACTCGAGAGAAATTGGGCTACAAACAGAAGTATACATTTTCTCCTTTTACCCTTCGTAAAAATTAAAAAATTGGGTCTACAAGAACATGCGAGTGTAAAAAATGAAGATTGTGAATTTTCTCCTTCACTTTCCTGCTATTCCTGTGAAACACGTAAAGGGTTAAAAGGCTGACCGAATATCATTTTGTATACTTGGGGGGGGGTGCAGTTTTTATAATGGGGTCATTTGTGGGGTATTTCTAAGATGAAGACCCTTCAAATCCACTTCAAACCTGAACTGGTCCCTGAAAAATTGTGATTTTAGAAATTTTGTGAAAAATTGGAAAATTGCTGCTGAACTTTGAAGCCTCTGGTGTCTTCCAAAAGTAAAAACACGTCAATTTTATGATGCAAACATAAAGTAGACATATTGTATATGTGAAAAAAAAAATTAAAATATTTTGAATATCCATTTTCCTTACAAGCAGAGAGCTTCAAAGTTAGAAAAATGCTAAATTTTCAAATTTTTCATAAAATTTTCAAATTTTTCACCAAGAAAGGATGCAAGTTACAAATTTTTTTTTTACCACTATGTTAAAGTAGAATATGTCACGAAAAAACAATCTCTGAATCAGAATGATAACTAAAAGCATCAGAGTTATTAATGTTTAAAGTGACAGTGGTCAGATGTTCAAAAAATGGCCGGGTCCTAAGGTGTAAAATGGCCGGATCCTTAAGAGGTTAAGTATATTGATTTGGTTAAAAAAAAGTGACTTTTTTCGCCGTTATATTGTTCTCCTCAAGGAAAAATCTTGTCCTTTCAAAAGCAGTACTTAAAAAAACAACAAAAAAAAAAACACTATGTACCCATGGGGATCATTTTAATCGTACTGACAACAGTGCGACATCAATCTTACTATAAAAGTGCACTGTGTACAAACAAAACCTCACAAAAGTGGCAAAACTGCAGTTTTCTTTCCAATTTCCTCCACAAATAATAGTGTTAATAAAGTCTTTGCTTGCGCCATAGATTTTATGATAAAATAAGTGATGTCATTACATAAAATGTATAAACATAAAAAGTATAAAATGGTCTCATTCATGCGGCCCCCAATGTAAATGGGGCCTTAATTCTGCAAAAACCAAGCCTTAACCAGAAAAAAAAGGCCACAACTGGTTGTGTCTTTAACCCTGTACATGACGCCATTGCAGCGGATCCATTGTCACAGCATCCAGAGCCCTTACCTAGGGCCACGTGGCTGTTGGGACTGCATTGATCTGTATGAGCAATCTACCCTAGAGGGACAAAAATAAGCAAATACTGCTCTAATGAACACATAAAACCATAATGTACTAAACACAAAGCGCTAATGATTGGTAGCCTACAACTGCCCAGGAATATGGGTGGATCCCCTAATGTCACACCAAGAAAAAATTAGTGAAAAACACTAATATGTAAAATATATTATACAGTTTTCCAGCGCTCAAAAAGTAGGACTTAAATATCAATTTCATCACAAGAGAAAAAAATATTGTACTTACATATAGATATTGAATGGGTTTCTGATCAGGTGATAGATGTGGATTGATTGCTGTATAGTATTATAACTGTAGGGAACAATTAGATGATTTTAAATAAATGGTTTTAATCTGATGTTGTCACCACCATATTAATAGTTATATGATATAAGAACATTCCACGTGTGTATATATACCTGCTATCCGAGTTTATGAAAAAGAAATCCTCTATTATGTGATTAAGTTCCGGATTGCCCATCTGGTTGCCTGATATACTGAAAAAATGAATGAACAAGTGATACAAATCCCCGATGACGTTACATGCAGTCACTGTAAATGAAGACCATCTGTGCCGACAGTACCTGATTTGGAAAATGACGGGGAAGCCTGGAGTTTTCAGATGCAGGTAGAGCAGCTTAGTGACGTCACTACTGAAGCCCGTAGGACAGAAAGTTCTGACGCGTTTCAGAATCTATGCAGCTTCCATCGTCTGGGAAGGAAGAGGAAGAAAGCCGCATAGCTTCCGAAATGCATCGCACCTCTTTCTGTCCTCTATGGGCTTCAGTAGTGATGTCACTAAGCTGCTCTAACTGCATCTGTAAACTCCAGGCGGGATAGTGAGGTAGAGACGCCACCGGCCGGGGCAGTCTCCCTCCTAACCAAAAAAATCATTTCAACAGGATCCGAACATCCATCCACTGCAGAATACCCGGACATCTGCTTCCCCGTCATTTTCCAAATCAGGTTCTGTCGGCACAGATGGTCTTCATTTACAGTGACTGCATGTAACGTCATCGGGGATTTGTATCACTTGTTCATTCATTTTTTCAGTATATCAGGCAACCAGATGGGCAATCCGGAACTTAAACACATAATAGAGGATTTTTTTTTTTCATAAACTCGGATAGCAGGTATATATACACACGTGGAATGTTCTTATATCATATAACTATTAATATGGTGGTGACAACATCAGATTAAAACCATTTATTTAAAATCATCTAATTGTTCCCTACAGTTATAATACTATACAGCAATCAATCCACATCTATCACCTGATCAGAAACCCATTCAATATCTATATGTAAGTACAATATTTTTTTCTCTTGTGATGAAATTGATATTTGCTATTTAGTGACTCCGGTCGGCTCATTTTTGTCCCGTATCCGGTTTTGTAACCAGATCTAAAACTGCTGTATACCATGGTTTTAGGTCCGGTCAGAAAACCGGATACAGGGCAAAAATTAGCAGCCCAGAGTCACTACCGTGTTTCCCCGAAAATACACCCTACCCCGAAAATAAGCCCTAGCTGGATTATTGGGGTGGGCTGCACTATAAGCCCTACCCCGAAAATAAGACCTAGACCAGTAGTCTCCAACCTGCGGACCTCCAGATGTTGCAAACATTTGCAACATCTGGAGGTCCGCAGACTGAAGACCACTGACCTAGACAATGCCCGGGCTGCAAATATTAAAAAACAAACTTTAACTTACCTTCGTCCTCTGTTCCCCCGTTGCTTAGAAACCGGCCTCACTGTCCGCCGCTGTTCCTGGTGTTGGGACGTCACAGAGCCATCAGCAGCGATGTCCCGCCTCGGCCAATGATAGGCTGAGCCCACTGTGATGTAAGAAGCTGGCCGGTGATAAGCTGAAGGCTCTGTGATGTCCCATCCCCAGGACCACAGCAAGAACAGCGGAGGGACCATGAGGCTGGTTCCTTAGCAACGGGGGAACGGAGGGCGAAGGTAAGTTAAAGTTTGTTTTTTAATATTTGCAGCCCGGGCACCGGAATACAAAGTACAGCGTAGCAGCTGATAATTATTTGGCAGGGGGGAGAGAAGCTGCGCTCGCAGGTGACATACGATTAGTCCCCCGATGTGGGGTGCAGCGCTGGGCTGATAAACCGGCGGGGGTGGGGGGTGCTGGCTGGCACGTTGGGGGGCAGAGCTGCGCCCATCACATGATGATAATGGGGGGGGGGGGGGTAAGTACCGTTAAATACAGTGGAACCGCCAAGTTGTTCAATGTACATACCGTAAATATATAAGCCCTACCCTGAAAATAAGCCCTAGTGTGTTTTATGTGACTAAAATTAATATAAGACCCCGCCTTATTTTCGGAGAAACACTGTATATGACTTGGGTCGGCTCATTCTAATGAATGAGATATGGGAGTGCCTGGTTTTCACTCCCCCCTGCCGGATCCGGTGACTGTGTAAGAAACGTAGTGTGAACCCAGCCTCACATCGATGCAGAGCAGGAAATTCTTGGAAGGGGCTTCTAGGCCAAATACATTTCTACATCCAGGTTATAATTAGATTCATGGGAAATAAATGAAAACATTTAGTCACTTACAGATTATCCCTTATATCGGACTCATGGTGAGGCCGTACATGCATTAGGCGGTGTATACCTGCTCAGCGCACACATCCACATAATACATGGAGCTGCCGATTCTGAAAACAGGACTGAAAGCTCCAGGGGTGCGCGGTCACCTATGGGGGCACAGGTACATACCGTTCTCTGCTGTATGTCATTAGTAACCCTTACATCACCACAAGGTCTCCGTGCGTTTCAACTGCAAATTTCTAGTTGTCCCAGTGTAGGATAGACATGTGACCCCGCCCACCAGATGATCTCATTTCCACATGTGGCACTAGCGGGTATCACATGTCACTAATTACAGGTCAAGACATAGGGGAAGGGGGGCAGAGATGTCAGGAAGCAAACAATACTCCCACCTCCCTTCACAACCCTCACCCTGGCAGTCTTAATGATCTCGGTGAAGTTGTCCATGATGGATTTGATGTCGTCCTTTAGCCTCTTGTTGTAGGATTGGAGCAACGTCTCCTTACTCTGAGGTAGCACTCTCTGCTGCGCCATCACCGCCTGAGAGGGAGAGAGAGTATGACTACAACATCACACACCACCGTCCTCCCCTCCCACAGCGCCGGGGCACCGCCCTCCCCTCCCACAGCGCCGGGGCACCGCCCTCCCCTCCCACAGCGCCGGGGCACCGTCCTCCCCTCCCACAGCGCCGGGGCACCGCCCTCCCCTCCCACAGCGCCGGGGCACCGCCCTCCCCTCCCACAGCGCCGGGGCACCGCCCTCCCCTCCCACCGTACACGGCGCCGGGGCACCGCCCTCCCCTCCCACCGTACACGGCGCCGGGGCACCATCCTCCACTCCCACCGTACACGGCGCCGGGCCCCCGTCCTCTCCTCACACGGCGCCGGGCCCCGTCCTCTCCTCACACGGCGCCGGGCCCCGTCCTCTCCTCACACGGCACCGGGCCCCGTCCTCTCCTCACACGGCACCGGGCCCCGTCCTCTCCTCACACGGCACACGGCCCCGTCCTCTCCTCACACGGCACCCGTCCTCTCCTCACACGGCACCGGGCCCCGTCCTCTCCTCACACGGCACACGGCCCCGTCCTCTCCTCACACGGCACACGGCCCCGTCCTCTCCTCACACGGCACCCGGCCCCGTCCTCTCCTCACACGGCACCGGGCCCCGTCCTCTCCTCACACGGCACCGGGCCCCGTCCTCTCCTCACACGGCCCCGGGCCCCGTCCTCTCCTCACACGGCCCCGGGCCCCGTCCTCTCCTCACACGGCCCCGTCCTCTCCTCACACGGCCCCGTCCTCTCCTCACACGGCACCGGGCCCCGTCCTCTCCTCACACGGCACCGGGCCCCGTCCTCTCCTCACACGGCACCGGGCCCCGTCCTCTCCTCACACGGCACCGGGCCCCGTCCTCTCCTCACACGGCACCGGGCCCCGTCCTCTCCTCACACGGCACCGGGCCCCGTCCTCTCCTCACACGGCACCGGGCCCCGTCCTCTCCTCACACGGCACCGGGCCCCGTCCTCTCCTCACACGGCACCGGGCCCCGTCCTCTCCTCACACGGCACCGGGCCCCGTCCTCTCCTCACACGGCACCGGGCCCCGTCCTCTCCTCACACGGCACCGGGCCCCGTCCTCTCCTCACACGGCACCCGGCCCCGTCCTCTCCTCACACGGCACCCGGCCCCGTCCTCTCCTCACACGGCACCCGGCCCCGTCCTCTCCTCACACGGCACCCGGCCCCGTCCTCTCCTCACACGGCACCCGGCCCCGTCCTCTCCTCACACGGCACCCGGCCCCGTCCTCTCCTCACACGGCACCCGGCCCCGTCCTCTCCTCACACGGCACCCGGCCCCGTCCTCTCCTCACACGGCACCCGGCCCCGTCCTCTCCTCACACGGCACCCGGCCCCGTCCTCTCCTCACACGGCACCCGGCCCCGTCCTCTCCTCACACGGCACCCGGCCCCGTCCTCTCCTCACACGGCACCCGGCCCCGTCCTCTCCTCACACGGCACCCGGCCCCGTCCTCTCCTCACACGGCACCGGGCCCCGTCCTCTCCTCACACGGCACCGGGCCCCGTCCTCTCCTCACACGGCACCGGGCCCCGTCCTCTCCTCACACGGTACACGGCACCGGGCCCCGTCCTCCCCTCACACGGCACCGGGCCCCGTCCTCTCCTCACACCGTACACGGCACCGGGCCCCGTCCTCCCCTCACACCGTACACGGCACCGGGCCCCGTCCTCCCCTCACACCGTCCTCGGCACCGGGCCCCGTCCTCTCTTCACACCGTACACGGCACCGGGCCCCGTCCTCCCCTCACACCGTACACGGCACCGGGCCCCGTCCTCTCCTCACACCGTACACGGCACCGGGCCCCGTCCTCTCCTCACACCGTACACGGCACCGGGCCCCGTCCTCCCCTCACACCGTACACGGCACCGGGCCCCGTCCTCTCCTCACACCGTACACGGCACCGGACCCCGTCCTCCCCTCACACCGTACACGGCACCGGGCCCCGTCCTCCCCTCACACCGTACACGGCACCGGGCCCCGTCCTCCCCTCACACCGTACACGGCACCGGGCCCCGTCCTCTCATCACACCGTACCGGACCCCGTCCTCCCCTCACACCGTACACGGCACCGGGCCCCGTCCTCTCCTCACACCGTACACGGCACCGGGCCCCGTCCTCTCCTCACACGGCACCGGGCCCCGTCCTCCCCCTCACACCGTACACGGCACCGGGCCCCGTCCTCTCCTCACACCGTACACGGCACCGGACCCCGTCCTCCCCTCACACCGTACACGGCACCGGGCCCCGTCCTCCCCTCACACCGTACACGGCACCGGGCCCCGTCCTCCCCTCACACCGTACACGGCACCGGGCCCCGTCCTCTCATCACACCGTACCGGACCCCGTCCTCCCCTCACACCGTACACGGCACCGGGCCCCGTCCTCTCCTCACACCGTACACGGCACCGGGCCCCGTCCTCCCCTCACACCGTACACGGCACCGGGCCCCGTCCTCTCCTCACACCGTACACGGCATCGGGCCCCGTCCTCTCCTCACACCGTACACGGCACCGGGCCCCGTCCTCCCCTCACACCGTACACGGCACCGGACCCCGTCCTCCCCTCACACCGTACACGGCACCGGGCCCCGTCCTCTCCTCACACCGTACACGGCACCGGGCCCCGTCCTCTCCTCACACCGTACACGGCACCGGGCCCCGTCCTCTCCTCACACCGTACACGGCACCGGACCCCGTCCTCTCTTCACACCGTACACGGCACCGGGCCCCGTCCTCCCCTCACACCGTACACGGCACCGGGCCCCGTCCTCCCCTCACACCGTACACGGCACCGGGCCCCGTCCTCTCCTCACACCGTACACGGCACCGGGCCCCGTCCTCTCCTCACACCGTACACGGCACCGGGCCCCGTCCTCCCCTCACACCGTACACGGCACCGGCCCCGTCCTCCCCTCACACCGTACACGGCACCGGGCCCCGTCCTCTCCTCACAACGTACACGGCACCGGGCCCCGTCCTCCCCTCACACCGTACACGGCACCGGGCCCCGTCCTCTCCTCACACCGTACACGGCACCGGACCCCGTCCTCTCCTCACACCGTACACGGCACCGGGCCCCGTCCTCTCCTCACACCGTACACGGCACCGGGCCCCGTCCTCTCTTCACACGGCACCGGGCCCCGTCCTCTCTTCACACGGCACCGTACACGGCACCGGGCCCCGTCCTCTCCTCACACCGTACACGGCACCGGGCCCCGTCCTCTCCTCACACCGTACACCGTACCGGACCCCGTCCTCCCCTCACACCGTACACGGCACCGGGCCCCGTCCTCTCCTCACACCGTACACGGCACCGGGCCCCGTCCTCTTCATACCTTTTCTCTGCAGCTTTTCCCACTAGATGTCCGCGGTGATTGGCTGGCTCGTAAAAAGAGAACAACCAGTAGCAGAAGCTTCTCGGAGCCTGTAGGAGGCGCTGCCCCATATTCTGAGAGCTCGTAGCCGCAGTCACAGGTCTCGTTTCCTGACGCCAAGTATCGCGATATTTCGGCACGCATACAAATATTACCCACAATGCCTTCTCCTTCCTTTCTCTCTTCCTGTCCGCCATGGTGAGTCGTCTCTTCGCGGTCCGGCCTATCCGGCTCCATCCTCCGCCCGCCGGTCTCCCTGTCCCCCAGTCATCTCCGCGCTGGGCTCCCCGGACTTTACAGTTTCCATTCTTGGGTTTATTTCGCTTTTCCTAGAAATGTTCACTCTTCATTCCGCCCGCTGCTCTCCGGTCCGGAGTCTCCTCTGTCAGCGGCTCCGGGCGTGATAGTCACATGTACCGGATCTGCTGTGGAAACATCAAACCGCAACAGATCCGCAACGTGTGAATGTGGCCGAAAGCAGCAGGGCCGGGGGTAATTGGTGAGCACTCCCGGGGAGGGGCATCTGAGGTTTGGGGGTAGCTGAGTGGGGGGGGTAGCCTTGATGGTCTGGGGGTAGTTGTGGGGGGGTGCAGCCTTGATGGTCTGGGGGGTGCAGCCTTGATGGTCTGGGGGGTGCAGCCTTGATGGTCTGGGGGGTGCAGCCTTGATGGTCTGGGGGGTGCAGCCTTGATGGTCTGGGGGGTGCAGCCTTGATGGTCTGGGGGGTGCAGCCTTGATGGTCTGGGGGGTGCAGCCTTGATGGTCTGGGGGGTGCAGCCTTGATGGTCTGGGGGGGGTGCAGCCTTGATGGTCTGGGGGGGGTGCCTTGAGGTTTGGGGGGTAGCTGAGGGGGGGGGGTAGCTCTCTTGCACAGTCTTGTACGGCTCCAGTCGAGCAGATGATGACGAAATATTTGCTATCTGAGTTGGTGATTACAGCTTCATCCACCAAGATCGCTGATGCTCGTATTTGGCGCTGTTTGGCACAGGTGGGGGGGGGTGGCTGATGCTCGTATTTGGCGCTGTTCGGCACAGGTGGGGGGTGGCTGGTACGCTCGTATTTGGCGCTGTTTGGCACAGGTGGGGGGTGGCTGGTACTTGTGGTGCAGTAACGGGTGTTTGTCTCCACAGCCTAAAGGAAAGAAGGCCAAGGGGAAGAAGGTGGCTCCGGCCCCTTCTGTGGTCAAGAAAGCTGAAGTCAAGAAGGTGGTGAACCCTCTGTTTGAGAAGAGGCCAAAGAACTATGGCATTGGTGAGTGGCGGGGACTCTGGGGCTGTCTTGTGGCAGGGACTCTGGCGCTGTCTGGGGGTGGGCTGTCTTGTGGCGGGGACTCTGGGGCTGTCTTGTGGCGGGGACTCTGGGGCTGTCTTGTGGCGGGGACTCTGGGGCTGTCTTGTGGCGGGGACTCTGGGGCTGTCTTGTGGCGGGGACTCTGGGGCTGTCTTGTGGCGGGGACTCTGGGGCTGTCTTGTGGCGGGGACTCTGGGGCTGTCTTGTGGCGGGGACTCTGGGGCTGTCTTGTGGCGGGGACTCTGGGGCTGTCTTGTGGCGGGGACTCTGGGGCTGTCTTGTGGCGGGGACTCTGGGGCTGTCTTGTGGCGGGGACTCTGGGGCTGTCTTGTGGCGGGGACTCTGGGGCTGTCTTGTGGCGGGGACTCTGGGGCTGTCTTGTGGCGGGGACTCTGGGGCTGTCTTGTGGCGGGGACTCTGGGGCTGTCTTGTGGCGGGGACTCTGGGGCTGTCTTGTGGCGGGGACTCTGGGGCTGTCTTGTGGCGGGGACTCTGGGGCTGTCTTGTGGCGGGGACTCTGGGGCTGTCTTGTGGCGGGGACTCTGGGGCTGTCTTGTGGCGGGGACTCTGGGGCTGTCTTGTGGCGGGGACTCTGGGGCTGTCTTGTGGCGGGGACTCTGGGGCTGTCTTGTGGCGGGGACTCTGGGGCTGTCTTGTGGCGGGGACTCTGGGGCTGTCTTGTGGCGGGGACTCTGGGGCTGTCTTGTGGCGGGGACTCTGGGGCTGTCTTGTGGCGGGGACTCTGGGGCTGTCTTGTGGCGGGGACTCTGGGGCTGTCTTGTGGCGGGGACTCTGGGGCTGTCTTGTGGCGGGGACTCTGGGGCTGTCTTGTGGCGGGGACTCTGGGGCTGTCTTGTGGCGGGGACTCTGGGGCTGTCTTGTGGCGGGGACTCTGGGGCTGTCTTGTGGCGGGGACTCTGGGGCTGTCTTGTGGCGGGGACTCTGGGGCTGTCTTGTGGCGGGGACTCTGGGGCTGTCTTGTGGCGGGGACTCTGGGGCTGTCTTGTGGCGGGGACTCTGGGGCTGTCTTGTGGCGGGGACTCTGGGGCTGTCTTGTGGCGGGGACTCTGGGGCTGTCTTGTGGCGGGGACTCTGGGGCTGTCTTGTGGCGGGGACTCTGGGGCTGGGCTGTCTTGTGGCGGGGACTCTGGGGCTGGGCTGTCTTGTGGCGGGGACTCTGGGGCTCCATGAGTCACAATGTAAATTTTTCCTTTTCCAGGTCAGGACATTCAACCCAAGAGGGATCTCACCCGCTTTGTGAAATGGCCACGATACATCCGACTCCAGCGCCAGCGCTCCATCCTATACAAACGCCTGAAGGTTCCTCCTGCAATCCACCAGTTCACCCAGGCCCTGGACCGGCAGACAGGTTAGATGTGGTGAGGGGTCTCCATAGGGATCACAGTCGTCTTCTGGGCTCAGTATTTGGGGAGGGCAGCAGCTACTTGAATGTGTCCATTGCTGGTTCTGACTGAAGGATGTGGGTGGGGGCTGCTGGGTACCTGTGGTCTGGGGGGTTGTGACTTAAGGACGTGGTGGGGGCTGCAGGGAACCTGGACTCTGGTTGGTCTTATGGTCGCCTGGGGGGGTTGTGACTTTCTGTAGGATGCTGGGGCTCTTGTGCACATGATGTCTAATATTTGCTATCTGAGAAGCTTTGATTACAACCTTCCACCAAGATCTCTGATGCACAATGTCCCCTGTCACATGACCCTCCCACCCTCATCCCCCACTGACCCAGATTTATCTTCCTAGCCACTCAGCTCTTCAAACTGGCCCATAAATACCGACCGGAGACCAAGCAAGAGAAGAAGAAAAGGCTCCTGGCCCGGGCTGAGCAGAAAGCTGCCGGTAAAGCAGATGTCCCCACCAAGAGACCCCCGGTGATAAGAGCAGGTATGTGGTGGTGATCAGAGCAGGTACATTGGGGGGTTGGTGGTGGTCAGAGCAGGTACATTGGGGGGGGGCATAGTTGGGGACGGCATTGTTGGACTGCACATTGCGATGATGTCTGAATTTCTTCACCTGAAGCTGATTATGTGGAACAAAACACGAGCTTTTTAACACTGAGCGATGGAGCAGTCCGGGGGCAGCTGGTTAGGATGGTCGTTGGGCCTTCTCTAGGGTTCATGATGGAGCAGTTCGGGGGGAGCTGGTTAGGATGGTCGTTGGGTCTTCTCTAGGGTTCATGATGGAGCAGTCAGGGGGGAGCTGGTAAGAAGGGTCGTTCTCTAGGGTTCCTATATGTGAAGACAAGTGCGGCTGATGACTTTCTCTTTCAGGTGTTAACACAGTGACTACTCTGGTGGAGAACAAGAAGGCCCAGCTGGTCGTCATTGCACATGATGTGGATCCTATTGAGGTGCGTTAATCATGGGGTCACTAGATTGTAGCTGTCAGTTCTATGAGTAAATGGGGTGTATAATCTGGGGTGACGGAGGGTCCTGCTGCAGGTGTTCAGGAGAGGGCAGCGTGGGGCCATGTGACCCTGGACCTGTAAAAACGCATTAGTTTATTGGCCCCTCCAGTGCAGAGATATTGGTGTTTAAAGGGTGTGGAGCCCACCGGATGCCCCCTTGGTCTCTGCTCATTCATCCAGTGGGCTCCACAGCTTTATACAGCGATATCTCTGCGCTGAAGGGGCCAATAAACAAATGGCTGTACAGATTTATGGTCACTCGCCCTACACCCGCTGACCGCTCCACTTTACTCTGAATTGCGATGATGTTTGAATTTCTTCACCTGATTCACCGTGAAGATTAAATCCGAGCTTTTTAACCCTGAGCAATTCCAGGCGGTCCCGCCATGAGCTTTGTCAGCACAATGTGTGCACCGGGGCTGACACTCTGCTTGTCCCACAGCTGGTTGTCTTCCTGCCGGCCCTGTGTCGGAAGATGGGAGTGCCGTACTGCATTGTGAAGGGTAAGGCCAGACTGGGCCGCCTTGTCCACAGGAAGACCTGCACCAGCATCGCCTTCACACAAGTCAACGCGTAAGTAGATTAGTCTTCACCTGATGTCACTGCGGCTCTCGGGGTTAACCCTGTGAGGCTCAGGAGTGCTGGACTGATTGTCTTTGTTTTATCTTCTGCAGGGAGGATAAAGGATCACTCTCCAAACTGGTGGAAGCCATCAAGACCAACTACAATGACAGACACGATGAGGTAAGATGGGTGCCACTGGGATTGGCTGATTTCACTTTGGGGTCGGTCCTCTTGGCAGTGAGTTGGTGATGGTCTTGTCCCGGCTGTTGTGTTGTCACTAGAGGGATTACAGCCGGGACCTTCATGGATCTGCACCCACTGCAGTGATCAGCTGGTATATGGGGGGGTGGTAGTGATCAGAGCAGGTAATGGGGGGGGGGGGGGAGGAGGAGTATCGGCAGTGATCCGAGCAGGTATGATGCTGATGGGGGGGGGGGGGGGGGGGGGGTCAGCAGTGATCAGAGCAGGAATGGGGGGTGGAGCTGTTTATGTGGAATTGAACACAAGCTTTCTAACCCTGAGGATACAGCCCCACTGTCATGACTGTCTGGTGCACAACCTGTAACATCTTTTCTTACAGATCCGTCGTCACTGGGGAGGAGGAATCCTTGGTCCTAAGTCTGTGGCCAGAATCGCCAAACTGGAAAAAGCAAAGGCCAAGGAACTGGCGACAAAGCTCGGTTAATTGTACTGAGCGTCTCCATCTGTTCTGTACATAATAAAGAGAACTCCAGAAAATCATTGTGTGCAGCTTCTTATTCTACAGCCAAGTTTCCAAGCTGGATGATGTAGGGGGAGGCTGTGGGTAGTGCACATCTTATGGGGGATGATGGAGGCTGTGGGTAGTTCTAATCAAAGAAGCTTCTTGGGAATTCCTCTGTTTAGTCATGGTAATCGGTGTTGCACCATCATAAATGGAGCCATATTGGTGACTGTCCTGGAGCTGCAGTTTGGGATGTTTCACAGTAGAGTGGGGCCCGGCAGAGTTGGTAGTGGGAGATAATGGAGGTTGTTAGTAGTGCACATCTCATGGGGGCAGGTGATGGGGGTTGTGGGTAGTGCACCTCTTATGGGGGGGAATCATGGAGGTTGTGGGTAGTGCACCTCTTATGGGGGGGGGGGGAATCACGGAGGTTGTGGGTAGTGTACATCTTATGGGGGGCAAATCTTGACGACAAAGCGTCAAAAGAGCCATCTTGGCAGAGGAGGCTTGTGCGGGTTTTCAAATACTTTGCGGAATTCTGCAATTAAGGCCGGCAGGTTCGAGACCGGATCATTACGATCCCAGAGAGGTTTTGCCCAGGGCTTTACCTGACTGACCACAAACGCCACTTTAGCATGCTCCGTCAGGAACTGATGCTCCATGAGTTCTAGATGCATAGAATGCTGTCACAAAGCTTCTACACAGCTTGGGATCACCATCAAACTTTGAGGACAAGGATAAGCTAAGCTTGGACCAGAAAGAAACAGCTGACACAGGAGGAGGCTCAGGAACAGGTTGCTGCTGAGTGGCAAGAAGCTGTGGCACCATAGCAGAAAGTTAATTTAGTTGTTGGGCTTGGTGAGCTAACTTATGCAACTGTTGAGCCATGATGGTGGAAACATCCAAAATATCTGGCAGAGGCACCCCAGCGGGATCCATGGCCAAATCTTACTGTAAGGGTCGAGGCAGGTGGTGGATCCTCTGGGCCTGTGTGGATGTTGACGTGAGCCTTGAGGTGGGGGGGGGGGGGCATGCATTTAGGGTTGAGGGTAGCTGCTGTTGGGGTCTCCTCTTGAGGGTCAGGGGGGTAGCTCTCTTTCACAGTCTTGTACGGCTCCAGTCGAGCAGATGATGATTAAATATTTGCTATCTGAGTTGGTGATTACAGCTTCATCCACCAAGATCGCTGATGCTCGTATTTGGTGCTGTTCGGCTCAGGTGTGGGGTGGCTGGTACTTGTGGTGCAGTAACGGGTGTTTGTCTCCACAGCCCAAAGGAAAGAAGGCCAAGGGGAAGAAGGTGGCTCTGGCCCCTTCTGTGGTCAAGAAGGTGGTGAACCCTCTGAGAAGAAGCCAAAGAACTATGGCATTGGTGACTGGGGTCGTCTGTCTTGTGGTGGGGACTCTGGTGCTCTCTGGAGTGGTCTCGGTCTTGTGGCGGTGACTGGCGCTGTCTGGGGTGGTCTTTGTCCTGTGGTGGTGACTCTAGCGCTATCAGGGGTGGTCTGTCTTGTGGCGGTGACTTGGGTGGGGGGGGGGGGGGTCACAATGTAAATTTTTCCTTTTCCAGGTCAGGACATTGAACCCAAGAGGGATCTCGCCCGCTTTGTGAAATGTCCGTGATACATCCAGCGCTCCATCCTATACAAACGCCTGAAGGTTCCTCCTGCAATCCACCAGTTCACCCAGGCCCTGGACCGGCAGACAGGTTAGATGTGGTGAGGGGTCTCCATAGGGATCACAGTCGTCTTCTGGGCTCAGTATTTGGGGAGGGCAGCAGCTACTTGAATGTGTCCATTGTTGGTTCTGACTGAAGGATGTGGGTGGGGGCTGCTGGGTACCTGTGGTCTGGGGGGTTGTGACTTAAGGACGTGGTGGGGGCTGCTGGGTACCTGGACTCTGGTTGGTCTTATGGTGGTCTGGGGGGGTTGTGACTTTCTGTAGGATGCTGGGGCTCTTGTGCACATGATGTCTAATATTTGCTATCTGAGAAGCTTTGATTACAACCTTCCACCAAGATCTCTGATGCACAATGTCCCCTGTCACATGACCCTCCCACCCTCCATCCCCCACTGACCCAGATTTATCTTCCTAGCCACTCAGCTCTTCAAACTGGCCCATAAATACCGACTGGAGACCAAGCAAGAGAAGAAAAGGCTCCTGGCCCGGGCTGAGCAGAAAGCTGCCGGCAAAGCAGATGTCCCCACCAAGAGACCCCCGGTGATAAGAGCAGGTATGTGGTGGTGATCAGAGCAGGTACATTGGGGGGGCATAGTTGGGGACGGCATTGTTGGACTGCACATTGCGATGATGTCTGAATTTCTTCACCTGAAGCTGATTATGTGGAACAAAACACGAGCTTTTTAACACTGAGCGATGGAGCAGTCCGGGGGGAGCTGGTTAGGATGGTCGTTGGGCCTTCTCTAGGGTTCATGATGTAGCAGTTTGGGGGGAGCTGGTTAGGATGGTCGTTGGGCCTTCTCTAGGGTTCATGATGTAGCAGTCCGGGGGGAGCTGGTTGGGAGGATTGTTGGGCTTTCTCTACGGCAGGGGTCTTTTCAAGAAAACTGTCTTGAAGCAGTTCTGTGTCCTGAGCAGAGACTGCACAGGGCCCCCCCTCCCAATAAACCAATCAGTGACTCAGCAATTACCTCAGCTGTTTAGGACACAGAACGCTTCAAGACACAGTTTTCTTCACTACAGGAGAAGTGCAGGACAGGTAAGGGTGTGTGTCTGCCTGTGTGCGTGTCTGCCTGTGTGTGCGCGCCTGTGTCTGCCTGTGTGTGCGCCTGTGTGCGTGGGTGGGGGGAGAATCGACAATGCTACCTAATGTGGGGAACCCCCAGAAGTAGTACCCCCATCATCCGTCAGCTCATGCTATTACTACACGGGGTAGGGGGCATGGGGGGGTGCGCTGGTGGATGATAGGGGTGCTACTGCTGGTGGGGGGTGTTGCTGGTGGATGATGTGGGGCGTATGAGGGCATTATATGTAAGGGGCGCATGCGGCCCAGCCTCACCCAGCTGCTACCTCCAGTGGCCCCCGGATAATTTGAGTTTGAGACCCCTGCTCTAGGGTTCATGATGGAGCTGTCTGGGGGGGGTGTTAGGATGGTCGTTGGGTCTTCTCTAGGGTTCATGATGGAGCAGTCCAGGGGGAGCTGGTTAGGATGGTCGTTGGGCCTTCTCTAAGGTTCATGATGGAGCAGTTCGGGGGGAGCTGGTTAGGATGGTCATTGGGCCTTCTCTAGGGTTCATGATGGAGCAGTTCGGGGGGAGCTGGTTAGGAGGGTCATTGGGCCTTCTCTAGGGTTCATGATGGAGCAGTTCGGGGGGAGCTGGTTAGGAGGGTCGTTGGGCCTTCTCTAGGGTTCATGATGGAGCAGTTCGGGGGAGCTGGTTAGGAGGGTAGTTGGGCCTTCTCTAGGGTTCATGATGGAGCAGTCCTGGTTAGGAGGGTCGTTCTATAGGGTTCCTATATGTGAAGACAAGTGCAGCTGATGACTTTCTCTTTCAGGTGTTAACACAGTGACTACTCTGGTGGAGAACAAGAAGGCCCAGCTGGTCGTCATTGCACATGATGTGGATCCTATTGAGGTGCGTTAATCATGGGGTCACTAGATTGTAGCTGTCAGTTCTGAGTAAATGGGGTGTATGATCTGGGGTGATGGAGGGTCCTGCTGCAGGTGTTCAGGAGAGGGCAGCGTGGGGCCATGTGACCCTGGACCTGTAAAAACACATTAGTTTATTGGCCCCTCCAGTGCAGAGATATTGGTGTTTAAAGGGTGTGGAGCCCACCGGATGCCCCCTTGGTCTCTGCTCATTCATCCAGTGGGCTCCACAGCTTTATACAGCGATATCTCTGCGCTGAAGGGGCCAATAAACAAATGGCTGTACAGATTTATGGTCACTCGCCCTACACCCGCTGACCGCTCCACTTTACTCTGAATTGCGATGATGTTTGAATTTCTTCACCTGATTCACCGTGAAGATTAAATCCGAGCTTTTTAACCCTGAGCAATTCCAGGCCGACCCGCCATGAGCTTTTGGGGGGGGGGGGGGGGGTGGCGGCATCAGAGTGATCAGAGCAGGTAATGGGGGGTGGAGCTGTTTATGTGGAATTGAACACAAGCTTTCTAACCCTGAGGATACAGCCCCACTGTCATGACTGTCTGGTTCACAACCTGTAACATCTTTTCTTACAGATCCGTCGTCACTGGGGAGGAGGAATCCTGGGTCCTAAGTCTGTGGCCAGAATCGCCAAACTGGAAAAAGCAAAGGCCAAGGAACTGGCGACAAAGCTCGGTTAATTGTACTGAGCGTCTCCATCTGTTCTGTACATAATAAAGAGAACTCCAGAAAATCATTGTGTGCAGCTTCTTATTCTACAGCCAAGTTTCCAAGCTGGATGATGTAGGGGGGAGACTGTGGGTAGTGCACATCTTATGGGGGATGATGGAGGCTGTGAGTAGTGCACATCTTATGGGGGATGATGGAGGCTGTTGGTAGTGCACATGTTATGGGGGATGATGGAGGCTGTGGGTAGTGCACATCTTATGGGGGGATGATGGCAGTTGTGGGTAGTGCACATCTTATGGGGGGCAGATGATGGAGGTTGTGGGTAGTGTAGAGCTTATGGGGGCAGATGATGGAGGTTGTGGGTAGTGTACATCTTATGGGGGGCAGATGATGGCGGTTGTGGGTAGTGTACATCTTATGGGGGGCAGATGATGGCGGTTGTGGGTAGTGCACATCTTATGGGTGGTGATGGAGGTTGTGTGTAGTTCTAATCAAAGGAGCTTCTTGGGAATTCCTGTGTTTAGTCATGGTAATCGGTGTTGCACCATCATAAATGGAGCCATATTGGTGACTGTCCTGGAGCTGCAGTTTGGGATGTTTCACAGAGTGGGGCCCGGCAGAGTTGGTTGTGGGAGATAATGGAGGTTGAGTAGTGCACATCTTATTGGGGGGGGGGGGGAGGAGAGGTTTTGCCCAGGGCTTTACCTGACAGTAGATTGACCACAAACGCCACTTTAGCATGCTCTGTCGGGAACGGATTCGCCATGAGTTCTAGATGCATAGAATGCTGTCGCAAAGCTTCTACACAGCTTGGGATCACCATCAAACTTTGAGGACAAAGATAAGCAAAGCTTGGACCAGAAAGAAACTGCTGACACAGGAGGAGGCTCAGGAACAGGTTGCTGCTGAGTGGCAAGAAGTAGGCACCATAGCAGAAAGTTAATTTAGCTGTTGGGCTTGGTGAGCTAACTTAGGCAACTGTTGAGCCATGACGGTGGAAAGATCCAAAATATCTGGCAGAGGCACCCCAGCGGGATCCATGGCCGAATCTTACTGTAAGGGTCGCGGCAGGTGGTGGATCCTCTGTGGATGTTGACGTGAGCCGTGCCAGGGAGCGGAGTCTAAGGTGCCGCTAGTTTTCACCAAGCGGGGATGGTCTTGCTTTGGCAGGCGGCACCCAGGTTGCTACCCCTGGCACGACTCGTCCACACAGGTTGCTGGGATGAAGTGTGATACTGGAGGATAGGACAAGGTGTGCTCAGGATAGCTGAAGGTCAGGACAGGTGGCACAGTAGTAGGGTCAGGTCATGGAACAAGGAACAGGTACACGGATAACTAGGAACACAGAATGCTGTCACTCGGGTACAAGGGCAGGAGGAGGTGCACACACTAATATGGAAGAAACAAGTGAATACACTAATTAGGTAGGGTGTACTGGCCCTCTAAATCACAGAGCTCTGGTGTGTGCTCGCCCTAGTAGGCAGGGCACACGCACTGGGACTGAACACGGAAGACCAGGGAGGTGAGTGACGGGCTGGAACTTGCATGCGAGCGCGTCTCGCGATGAGAATCCCAGCCTCACCGGCAGCGGGGACATGAGAGGAGAGTGCTTACGGCCAGCGAATCTGGCCGGAGCGCTGACGTTACACTTGTCCTTTTGCCCTGCAACATCCCTGGATCCATTTCAATTGTTGTTAGATTTTAATGAATATACTAGAACACTTACTCTTGCTAGGTTCTTTTCTTTGTTGGAAAAAAAAGTCCAAAGGTGGGAATAATACATCTATGGCTATAAGAAGGGAGACTTCTCCAAGAAATGTGCAAACTCCTATAGATACACCTATGAAACATGGAAGTATATGCTAAATCCTCATTTTATCCTGTGACTCAAAAGGGAAACATTATTGAGACTTTTAATGCTCTTATTTCCAATGATTTTGGAAAAATTAATGAACACCCTGTCTGTAATTTTACAAATAATTTATCTGAAGGTGAAAGTGGCTTTAAGGGATCTAAAAAAATAATGAATCTCTGGTGATTTGTTCTGAAGATAAAGGTGGGGGAACTGTGTTATTGAACTGTGATGATTATATTACTAAAGCCTTGCATATTCTTTCTGACTATAGCAAATTATCATGTGACCCCACACCAGATATTTTAAACACGCTCCGGGGACTGATTTTAATGGTGTGTGGTGTGCAAGATCACGGGGGTCCCCAGCGGTGGGCTCTCCGCGATCAGGCATCTTATCCCTTGGATAGGGGATAAGATGTCTAAGTGCCAAAGAACCCCTTTAAACATTTTTTAGATCTTGATGTTTCTATTGGTGATATACAGTCTAATTTTTTTATTGATTCTATACTATTTTTATTCTTCGTAATACTGTTTTTACGTTCGATGAGATTGTGTATAGATGGGGCTGGGCTGTGTGATGGGGACTCTATTTGCCCCAAGTTAACTTCGAGTCCCTATACATTGCACAGTCCCGTTGGATGGGATTACATGTACTTTTTCATCTCATTACATCAGCACCACAATGAGATTGCCCCCATTGATCCTAAAGGAACAGGAAGCACAAAGAGGTTAAAAAGGCCCCTCCCCGAACAACCCCTCAGTGTTTTCTGTTCCTTTAGGAAGCATTGAGGTTGTTACCTCCTGGTCCTGGGGCTGGTGTCAGGATTGGTGCGGGCCAAGCCAGGCGGCAGAGGTCGGTCGTCCCCGGGATTTCCCCCTCGCAGATGCCGCTCCGGGACGTGTGTGCTGTAGCTAACCTTCTGGACCCTCCTAGTCCCCGCCGCGGCGTTTGGTGAATTTATGTGGCGGGGAGATAGGCATGCAGGACCTCGGGCGCACGCGCGTGTCCCCCCTCGTCTTTTCTGGTCTCCGGTGGTTCCAGCGCTGGCGTGTGACGTCACATTGCGCGAGGGGGGCTGGGATTGCCGGGGACCGGAAGTTCCGCCTCCTTGCAGCGCAGATTTTGAAAATCGTTGCCAGGCGGAGCTGCACGTGGACGCCATTGGAAAGGCACCAAATTCAAATCAGCTGGGCTATTTAAAGGTAAGACTTTACCCATTTTTCATGTCTTCTGTTAAAATGGACTCTGCTTCTACAATTCGCTCTGAGTCTGCGGAGCTAGGGAAGTCTATCAGCCCAGTGAGTATTTGGCCCCTTGGGGGTTTCATTTACTTTATTTTGTGGGTATTCCTTCTCTCCTTTTTTAGGGAAACAAGGACACCCAGAAAAAATCTTCTAAAGCCAAGTTTAAGAAATGTGCCTTATGCTTTGAAAAGTTACCTGAAGGACATCTAAAATCCTTATGTAATTCCTGTATGGCCAGCATTGTTCAGCAGGAGACTCCGTCCTTTATGGACGAATTAAGGTCACTAATTAACCAACAGGTCCAGGCCTCTGTGGCAGCTGCTCTGCCTAAACCAAGTTTTTGTGATCCTCCTCCTGCTAAAAAATCTAAGCTCACTTCTAATGTGGATTCTGATTCAGATTCTGAAATGAATGCCTTATCTTCTAACCTGGAGTCAGAGGATCATATTCCTTCTTCCTTCAAAAAATTAGAAGATAAGCGATACTATTTTTCGGCAGAAAATACAGATACTCTCCTAAGTGCCGTAAAAAGCACTATGAATATAGAAGGTCCTAAGGTTCCCCTGTCAGTGCAGGATGAAATGTTTGCGGGGTTAAAACCTAGGAAACAAAATATGTTTACTTTCCATTTCGTCCCTCGGCGGCACACAAAGGGTTAACATCTTTCTTTTCTCCTACTGGAAAGAAGATATGATCACAATAAGATTAATTAAACTAATCAAGTAATTAACCAATCCAGGGGACCACCCAGCGACCTTATCTCATATATAAATGCCCCAGAAACAGAGACACACGTGTTTTTTTTCTTCTGTCTGGACATTGTGATCATCTTTTATGTAATTATACCCTATAAGGGTTTTTTCATCTCCGTTGGCTCTGTCTGCGTGTTCACAGACTTCCAACGTGATTTATGGACCCATGCTTCTTTCCCAGAGTCTGGGAACTGCATGTGAGGGCTACGGCTTTTGAGTGAGTACTGTTGGGGTTTTTTTTGTATCAGGACCCCCGATTTTGCTTACCTCTTGTTCGGCTCCCTGTGTCCTGGCCTCTAGTTTGCTGGAGCGCCTCTGTGCGTTGCGACTTCCGGGTTCGGCTTGTTCGCGGCACACATTCTCTGCAGTGCGCTTGTGCCGGGAGAGTTGCGCTTCCGGAGCCCTGAGTCGCGGACATTTGTGGCCTATTCCGGTAAGAGGCTTTGTCTCTCAATAGGTTGCCATTTCCGGTTCCGGTGTTTCAATCCCGGGACCCTTATTTAAGCCAGGCTTAACGGTTTCTCGGTCCAGCCTCTGCCAGCCACGTGACCCTGCCCGCACTCAGGTACGTCCTTACCTGGAATAGGTTAGCCTATTCCTTTTTCTGGGGACATTATCTATGTATACTTTATATATTTGACTAATATTACATCTTATGCATTCTGGGGTTTATCTTTGTTTCTTTCTTGGTGTTATGGGTTTATAATCTTTCTCTGTCTGCTTTTCTGTTCTTTCAGAATGGACAGACGTCAGGATCACCATACCTCCAAGAAAAGAGAAAGGAGCACCATAAGGCATATGCTTACAGTGTGACAAACCATTACCAGACGAATATACTCAAGATCTTTGTGAAGTCTGTTCTGATTATGCTCCTGCTTCCAGTTCTTTTCAATCTGATGCTAAACAGCTTTTCATCTGGTTTAAATCTAGTCTGCAATCTTTATTGACTGACGTGTCTAGCCATAAGACTACAAAACCCACTAAATCTAGTTCTAAACCTCTGGTGTCCCCTGTTTCTTCATCTGACTCCTCGTCTGAGGGGGAAATAGATTCCTCTTCTTCACAAGAGTTGGCTCAAGTTGGCACCCCAGAGGATTATTATCTTTTGAAGAAAGAAAAAATTAATTCTCTGATGAGGTCTGTTAAAAAAAAAAACTGTGGAAGGTGATCCTGCTGAAGATAATCTTCCAAAAAGAGGCGCTGTTTTATTTTCCTCAGACAAGTTCGCTTTTCTTTCCAGTTCGGCCCTTACTAGATCCCCTACTTAAGGCAGAGTGGCAAAAGCCTGAAAAGAAATCTGATCTAGGTTCAAGATTCAAGATGACTTTTATAAAATTGATCCTAAAATCTGAGATTCCTGGGAGCCTCTCCCTAAGGTGGATTTAGCAGTGGCCAGACTATCAAAGAAGCGTTAATTTTTAACGTAAATTTGTTTTCCCTTAGTCCTAACAGCAGCACAAGTGGGGTGTTCTGCCCCTGTGAAGCTGGCAGGACGGTGGAATTTTTAATTCCGCCCAAGTAATTAAAGACTTAATTAGACCCCCATATAAGGCCTCCTCCCTTAGGCCACATTGCTTAATAACAAGTAAAACAAAACAATTTGGGCGGGAAAATTTGTGTGCTGCTGTTAGGACTAAGGGAAAACAAATTTACGTTAAAAATTAACGCTTCCCTTACGTCCTAACCAGCAGCACAAGTGGGGACTTAGCAAGTAACAACACAAATAGGGAGGGACTACGGCAGAGTGGCACTTAGGATTGATTGCCCGAAGGCCAACTCTTCCGAACGTTTGGCATTAACCCTGTAATGACTAATAAATGTATTATGCGTGCTCCAGGAGGCAGCAGCGCAGACTTGTTCTAGAGGAACAGCTTTTCTTTCTGCAAAAGAAGTAGAGACTGCCCTAGTGGAATGGGCAGTGACAAAGGCAGGAGGAGCTAACTCCTGGGCTACAAAAGCCTCCCGGATTGCCTCTTTAATCCATCTACTCAGAGAGGGTTTAGAGGCTTTAAGACCTTTGTTCTTCCCAGAAAAGGAAACAAGAAGGTGCTCCGATCTTCTAAATTCTCCAGTTCTTGAGATGTAAATTCTGAGGATTCTTGAAATGTCCAGAGTATGGTCAGCAGCTTCCTCGGGAGAGGATGGATTAGGACACAGAACTGGAAGGGATATAGCTTGATTGATGTTGGAGAACGTCGGGACCTTAGGAACAAAGGTGGGCAAAAATCTCAACAGGACTCTATCCTGCAGAAAAAGCGTATAAGGCTCGAAAGCCGAAAGGGCCTGAAGCTCGCCAATCCTTTTGGCTGAGGTTATGGCCAATAAGAAGGTGACTTTAAGGGACAAATACCTAAAGTCGACTTCTTCCAGAGGTTCAAAGGGGTGTGAGCATAACCCCTTAAGAACAATAGTCAAATCCCATTTGGGAATGGGTCTGAGAACTGTAGGTTTAAGTCTTTCAGCCCCTTTGAGGAATCTTCTAACCAGGGATTCTTGTGATAAAGATCTGCCTAAAAAGGCAGAGAGTGCTGAAACTTGAACCCTCAGAGTGGATGGGCTAAGACCCTTGTCAAGGCCATCCTGAAGGAAACGTAAAATTGCAGAAAGAGGAGGATCTGAGGCTACTACCTCTTTCGTAGCACACCATCGAAGGAAAATCTTCTTTATCCTAGAATAGACTTTGTTTGTAGACTCTGCTCTAGAGTGTGCAATAGTTCTCAAGACCTCCGCAGGAAGCCCACTCCTTAGTAGGGTCCTGTCAATCTCCAGGCTGTCAGATTGAGTCTCCTCAGATCTAGGCAGGAGCCTGTGTTGTGAGACACAAGGTTCTGCACGTGGGGAAGCCTCCAATAACACCCCTGACTCATCCTCATGAGTTGGGTGAACCAGGACCTCTTGGGCCAGAATGGTATGATGGCAATCACTGAGGTCTGGTCTTGCCTGACTTTCATCAATACCCTTGGTATCATGGAAAGTGGAGGGAATATGTAGGCCAGCCTGAACCTCCATGGAATGGACAGAGCGTCTATCGCCACTGGATTGTCCTCTTTGTAAAGAGAGCAAAACTTGTTTACCTTGGCGTTCAGACGAGTTGCCATGAGATCTATCTCTGGCATACCCCACCTTAGGGTTATCTTCTTGAAGATGTCTTCGTTCAGGGACCATTCCCCTTGGACCGGAAGCCCGCGACTTAGACGATCTGCCACTATGTTGAGATCCCCCTTGATGTGGACTGCAGAAAGGTGGGTTAGATTGAGCTCTGCCCAAGAAAGAATTAGTCCGGTCTCCTTGAGGAGCACTAGGGACTTTGTGCCACCCTGTCTGTTGATGTAAGCCACCACAGTGGTGTTGTCTGACCGAACTCTTATCGCTTTCCCTAGATTAAGGGGTGCGAAATGGAGAAGAGCTAGACGAACTGCTCTCAGTTCTCTCATGTTGGAGGAGAGAAGTCTCTCCTGAGGGTTCCAAGTACCCTGTACTGGATTCTCGTCCAGATGGGCTCCCCAGCCCAGAAGGGAGGCGTCCGTGGTTAAAGTGATCCACTGAGGTTGAATCAAGGACTTCCCATCTGTCAGATTCGTCCACCATCTGAGAGATGCACGGACCTCGGTCGACAGGTTGCACTTTTTGTCCAACCCACTGGGGTTGCGATTCCAGACCTTCAAGACTTGATCTTGGAGAGGCCGGAGGTGCCATAGGGCCCAGGGGACTGCCTCTGCAGACGCTGACATATGACCCAACATCTTCATTAGAGTTCTGATGGGAACCTTGCGAGGGACCATCAAAAACTCGGCGGCTCTTATGACTCGATCTTTCCTTTCTGGAGTGAGGGATAGAGTCATCTGAGAGGAGTTCAGGACAAACCCCAGAAACTTCCTTGAGGTGGACGGGTTGATTTCTGATTTCTCCCAATTTATAAGCCAGCCCAAGCGCTGGAGAAAATCTAGAGCCAGATGAAGATGAGACTGTAGAACGTCTAGAGTAGCGGCTTTTAGAAGCCAGTCGTCTAGATAAGGAATGATCTCTAGACCTTTTAGTCTTAGAGCAGAGACCACTGGAGCCACCACCTTTGTAAAGGTGTGGGGGGCTGAAGTGATGCCGAAAGGCAGAACAGCGAACTGGAAATGCTTTACCATACCGTTTATGGTGACAGCAACCCTCAAATATTTCCTGTGAGCAGGAAAAATAGGAACATGCAGGTAAGCATCCTTCAAGTCGATGGTAACCATGAGATCTTGAGGGTCCAGGATACTGACTACTGAGCGAATGGTTTCCATCCTGAACCGCCTTTTCCTTATGAAACAGTTCAAAAAGCGAAGATCTATGATCATACGCCAGTCGCCCGATGCTTTCGGCACCAGAAATATTGGGGAATACACCCCTGACCCTCTTTGGTCGGGGGGAACTTCTTCTAGTGCATGTTTCCCCACATACTGTAGGACAGAGTCCTCTAGAATAGCCTGTTTTGGCTGAGGAAGTAACTTTGTTAAAACAAATTTCCTTGGAGGAGGGGAAATGAAATCTATTTTGTACCCCGACTGAATGACATCCAGAACCCAAGGATCCTGGATTTCTTGCATCCAGGTTGACATAAACAAACTTAAACGTCCTCCGACCGGAGGGGGATTGGTAGATAGCTTCTCTACCTGAACTTCCCGAGGGGAAGGGAGAGGGGAAACGTTGGTGGACCTTAGAGGAGAGTCATAGCTCGGCTTTACGGTCTTTACCGCGGCCGCGTCCTCCACCACGCTTTTGAGTAGACTGGCGTCTCTGGGATCTGGAAGGGCCCTGGAACTTCCCCCCCTTGGATCTACCCTTGCCCCGAAAGGACTGTACAGGTAGGCATTTACCTTTTTTATCCGCAAAACCCTCCATGATTCGGTCTAACTCAGACCCAAAGAGCCAATTAGGCTCAAAGGGCATCCCACAGAGGTTGAACTTTGAGGTATTATCAGCTACCCAGGGACACAACCACAGGGGGCGCCTGCTTGCGGATGAGAGCGCCATGGACTTGGCAGCAAGTTTGAGGTGCTGTTGGGATGATTCGCATAAGAAGTCTACCCCAAGGAGTAGCGTTTTGAAGCTGTCCAGAATATCCTCCCTAGCAACATTACTTTCAATCTCAGACTGAATGCGTTGTACGCGTTCTTTGACAAAGTCGGCAACCTCACTTGAAGCGACAGCCACCGAGGCAGATGCTGAGGCCGCCGAATAGTTGCGTCTTAGAAGGGAGTCCACCTTCCTGTCAAGGGGGTCCTGGAGGTTACTGCCATCATCTGCAGGAACTAGAACCCTCTTGGACAGCTTGTTAACAGCCATATCCACTTTTGGACGGTGGCATCCAGGATTCCGACTCAGCTTCTGATAGAGGAAACATCAGCTTGAACCTCCGGGTAACAACAGCAGGCTTGTCTGGGTGCTTCCACTCGGCTTTCATCAGTTTCCTAAGTGTATCATCCACTTTGAAAACCAGAGGTCCTCTAGAGGTGGATGTAGAGGCTTCCCCTTGATCAACATCCTGATCCCTTGATCGGATGGATCTAAGCAATCTCTGCGTCTTTTCCACAGGAAAAAGAGGCGGAGAGATCACTTCCTCTACTGACTGTTCCGACTGATCGCCCACGGACATAACGGAATCCTCCACGACAGATGGAGGACCAGACTCGGTCCTAGGCCTCTTAGGGGCAAAGGAATTCTTGATCTCGTTGATAGAATTTCCCATGAATTCTTTCATCCAGATGAACATGTCCTGGACTGTAGGTTCAGCTGGATTAGCGGGTGGACGACATCCAGGACACCTGTTATATTCATAGGAATCAGGCAGTGGAGTACCACAGTCAGCGCAAGTTAGATGGCGCTTCTTTGAAGCAGACTTGCGACTACCAGCATGTGTATCACTCGACGGAGGAGTGGACATAGTTCTGGAATTAAAACAATAGGTTAGAAAGACACCAGAACTGTTACCATTGCAGCGCAAATGGAAAAAGAGTACCTATTGAAAAATAGACAAGCTCTATACAAAACCCAAGAATAGCAGGAACCACACAAGTGTAGTCAAGCTAGCAAGGCAGCAAGAGGCCAAATGAAGGCCAGTACTGCCTTAAATAGGGGAGAGGGCGGCAATTTTAAAATAAGCCCCGCCCCTCCAGGAAGTCAGAGCACCAACCAGATCGAAATCTAAAAAAAAACGATCTGAAATAAAACATTTTTGCTCTGAGCCCCTTCCTCACCTTGGAAGGGGCAAGTAACTAATATATTAAATATAATAATAGTTAAAACTAGCGCTCATTGCGCCGGAAGTCGTCAGATGACGCACTTCCGGTCCGCGGATCCGCACACAGCAGAGGACCGGAGCGAGACAGCGGCGCTGCCAGAAAGGTAAGGGCGGAATGCCCGAATAGCAGAGGGATCGGAGGATCCCTGAACCATAGAGGGCGGTAGTGTTGAGCGGCATAGGCCATATTCGAATTCGCGAATATTCGCGAATATATGGACGAATATTCGTCATATATTCGCGAATATTCGCATATTCGTTATATTCCCGTTTTATTTTCGCATATGCGAACATTCGCGTATGCGAAAACTATCATATGTGCATATTAGCATATACAAAATTAACATACGCGAAAATTCGCATATGTGAAAATTCGCATGTGCTAATTTTCGCATATGCGAATATTCGCATATGCGAATTTTCGCGCGCCAGTCTCACACAGTAGTATTAGAGCCTTCTTTACACCACACAAGCTGGAAGCAGAGAGGGATGATCACTGTGATGTGTACTGTGAAAAAAAAAAAAAAAAAAAAAAAAAAAAGAATATTCGTAATTACGAATATATAGCGCTATATTCGCGAAATTCGCGAATTCGCGAATATGCGATATTCGCGAATAATATTCGAATTGCGAATATTCGTGAGCAACACTAGAGGGCGGCGCTCAGCGCCGCCTGAACAAAGAAAGTAGACTGTATCTACGAACCCGTACCGAAGTCCCGGGTCATAGATACAGAGTCTGAAAAAACTCAGCTGGGGCAGCGCCAAACAACGCCGCCCAGGCTGACAGAAAAGAAGGGGCAGCAAGCTGCAACCCTGCTAGAAACAAACCCTTCTCCACATAAAAGAGGGGGAAGGGAAAAACTCCATGCAGGCTCTGCTAAAAAATCAGAGCCTGCACCGTCCTGCTGTCCTGCACAGGACAGAAAAAAAGCAATGTGGCCTAAGGGAGGAGGCCTTATATGGGGGTCTAATTAAGTCTTTAATTACTTGGGCGGAATTAAAAATTCCACCGTCCTGCCAGCTTCACAGGGGCAGAACACCCCACTTGTGCTGCTGGTTAGGACGTAAGGGAAATCAATGTTTCCCTCTGATGAATCTTCTCTTTTGAGGGATCATATGGACAGGAGAGCTGAAGGTTCTCTGAAGAGAATTTATACCTCAGCAGCCTCAGCATGTAAAGCATCTATGGCTTCAATATCTGTGGGGCGTGCTCTGCGCATATGGTTATCCCAACTCACTAGGGATTTACATGATGGGGTCTCTAGAGAAGAAATTCTTCAAGATTTACCTAAAATGAAATTAGCCGCTGATTTTTTTTTGCAGATTTTCCTTTGGATATCATGCAAATCAACTCTAAAATTCTTGCGAGCTCCACTGTTACCAGGAGAGCTCTCTGGTTAAAAGAATGGTCAGGAGATGTTCCGGCCAAAAACCATTTCTGTTCTCTCCCCTTTGAGGGCAAGGAGCTTTTTGGTTCTCAACTGAATGTTGGTCAGCTATAACATTTAACCACTTAAGGACATAGGATGTTCTCTAACGTCCTCACTACCTGGGCTTTAATGACCAAGGACGTTGTATTTCCGGTCTCTGCCGCTCGCCGGGCAGAGATCGGAACTGGATGCCTGCTGAAATCCTTCAGCAGGCATCCAGGGCAAACGCTGTGGGGGGCCATGTAGGGAAATCGCCCCTGCGATCTGCGGCGATACCGGGCTGATCGGGTCTCTGGGACCCGACCGCCCGGTAATTTCGCATGATCCCGGCTGTCACAGACAGCCAGGACCATGCTGAAGACTAGGAGTGAGGTGGCAAGCCTGCCACCTCCTCCGATCCCCTGCGATCCGTCGGTTAACTAACCGACCAATCGCAGGGGGGGGGGCGGATACTTCCTCCCACCCTGCCCCTTGAAGTCCGGAGAGGACGGGAGGAAGACCGGAGGACACGGCGGGGGAGTGCTGGGGCCCGGCCCAGGTGAGTTGATCTTCAGCCGCGGTCGCGCCCTTTACAGCAATACACGTCGCCATAAAGCAACATGCATTGCTGTATTGGGACCCTGTAAACTACAACTCCCAGCATGCCCAGACAGCCCTTGGCGTCTGGGCATGCTGGGAGTTGCAGTTTTGCAACATCTGGAGGTCCACAGTTTTGGGACCACTGTGCCCTTCCAGATGTTGCAAAACTACACATCCTCAGCATGCCCTTACTGTCCAGGCATGCTGGGAGTTGTAGTTCTGTAACATCTGGCCCTTCAGATAGTCATAGTCATAGTTAGTCATAGTTAGTACGGTCGAAAAAAGACATATGTCCATCAAGTTCAACCAGGGAATTAAGGGGTAGGGGTGTGGCGCGATATTGGGGAAGGGATGGGATTTTATATTTCTTCATAAGCATTAATGTTATTTTGTTCCATAAATGTATCTAATCCTGTTTTAAAGCTGTTAATTGTTCCTACTGTGACCAGTTCCTGAGGTAGACCGTTCCATAAATTCACAGTCCTCACGGTAAAGAAGGCGTGTCGCCCCTTGAGACTAAACTTTTTCTTCTCCAGACGGAGGGAGTGCCCCCTCGTCCTTTGGGGGGGTTTAACCTGGAACAGTTTTTCTCCATATTTTTTGTATGGGCCATTAATATACTTATATACGTTTATCATATCCCCCCTTAAACGTCTCTTCTCAAGACTAAACAATTGTAACTCCTTTAATCGCTCCTCATAGCTAAGATGTTCCATGCCCCATATTAGTTTAGTCGCGCGTCTCTGCACCCTTTCCAACTCCGCAGTGTCCCTTTTATGGACAGGTGCCCAAAACTGAACAGCATATTCCAGGTGAGGCCGTACCAATGCTTTATAAAGGGGGAGTATTATGTCCCTGTCCCTTGAGTCCATGCCTCTTTTTATACATGACAATATCCTGCCGGCTTTGGAAGCAGCAGCCTGACATTGCATGCTATTCTGTAGTCTGTGATCTACAAGTACACCCAGATCCTTCTCTACCAGTGACTCTGCCAGTTTAATCCCCCCTAAGACATACGATGCATGCAGGTTATTAGTACCCAGATGCATAACTTTACATTTATCCACATTGAACCTCATTTGCCAAGTGGATGCCCAGACACTTAGTCTATCCAAGTCATCCTGTAACTTATGCACATCCTCTATAGACTGTACCGTGCTACAAAGCTTGGTGTCATCTGCAAAGATAGACACAGAGCTGTTAATACCATCCTCTATATCATTGATAAATAAATTAAACAACAGCGGGCCCAGTACTGAACCTTGGGGTACACCACTAATTACCGGGGACCAATCAGAGTACGAATCATTGACCACCACTCTCTGGGTACGATCCATGAGCCAGTGTTCAATCCAGTTACAAACTAAAGTTTCCAAGCCCAAGGACCTTAACTTACCTGTCAGACGTCTGTGAGGGACAGTATCAAATGCTTTGGCAAAATCCAGAAACACTATATACACAGCCATTCCTCTGTCAAGGCTTCTACTCACCTCTTCATAAAAGCAAATTAGATTGGTTTGACAACTTCTATCCTTAGTAAACCCATGCTGGCTATCACTTATAATACAATTATCCCCTATGTATTCCTGTATGTAATCCCTTATAAGTCCTTCAAACAATTTACCCACAATGCACGTTAAACTTACCGGTCTATAGTTTCCTGGGGAAGACCTAGAGCCCTTCTTGAAGATTGGCACCACATTCGCCTTGCGCCAGTCCCTTGGCACAATACCAGACACCATAGAATCTCTAAATATCATGAACAGGGGTACAGATATTACTGAACTTACCTCTCTAAGAACTCTTGGGTGTAGTCCATCCGGCCCTGGGGATTTGCTTACATTTATATCACTTAACTTACCTTGTACCATCTCTACATTAAGCCAGTTCAGTACATTACATGATGTGTTACCAGCACTGACCTGTACATGATGTGTTACCAGCACTGACCTGGCCAATGTCAGCTCCTTTTTCCCTAGTATATACAGAACTAAAGAACCCATTCAGTAGCTCCGCCTTCTCTTGATCGCCTGTGACAACCTCCCCATTATCATTATTAAGGGGTCCTACATGCTCTGTCCTTTTTTTTTTTGCATTTATATATCTAAAAAAATATTTAGGATTAGTTTTGCTTTCTTTGGCCACCTGTCTCTCATTTTGAATTTTTGCTGTTTTTATTACATTTTTACAGATTTTATTAAGCTCTTTGTACTGTTTAAATGTTATCGCTGACCCATCAGATTTGTATTTTTTGAAGGCAATTTTTTTGTTGTTTATTGCTCTTTTAACATCATGTGTCAGCCATGTAGGATTTAATTTTAATCGTTTATATTTGTTCCCCTTTGGTATATATTTAGCTGTATAGTTATTTAGAGTTGATTTAAAGATGTCCCATTTACCTTCTGTATCAGTATTTGAGAACACTTCCCCCCAGTCTATGTCCTGTAGTGCAGCCCTCAGCCCAGGGAAGTTTGCCTTTTTAAAGTTATATGTTTTTGCCTTCCCCGCCTGTCTTTGTTTTCTACATTTTAAGTCAAAAGTAACTATATTGTGGTCGCTATTACCAAGGTTTTCCCGCACAGTTACATTACCAATCAGCTCTGCGTTGTTGGAAATGATCAGATCCCACAAGGCATCACTTCTTGTTGGGTCCTCCACAAACTGGCCCATAAAATTATCCTGCAATAAATTTAGGAATTGTCGCCCCTTTGTAGTTTTAGCCAACCCCGGACCCCAATCTATATCTGGATAGTTAAAATCTCCCATTATTACCACTGTACCTGCCCGGGTGGCCCTCTCTATTTGTTTATGAAGCCGAACATCTATCTCTTCAGTGATATTAGGGGGTCTGTAGATTACCCCAAATATTATTTTTTCAGTATTTCCCTCCTTTTGTAATTCTACCCACAGTGATTCCACCTCCTCAAAATCATCACACACTATGGCATCGTTCACACTGACTTTCATACCACTTCTTACATACAGACAGACTCCACCACCTTTTCTGTTCATTCTATCCTTGCGAAACAATGTAAACCCCTGCAGATTGACAGCCCAGTCATGCGAGGAGTCCAGCCATGTCTCAGTGACCCCAACTATATCAATATGTTCCTCCAGTATCAAGGCCTCAAGCTCCCCCATTTTATTTGCTAGGCTTCTGGCATTTGTGAACATACACTTTACATTTCCATCCTTTATGTTATTGGGGTTAATGGGATTCAAGGGTGTAAGTTTTATTTTCCTATGAAGCCTATTCCTATTAACTATTCTAACCCCTCCCTCCGGTCCACCCCCAGGTACATTTATAATTCCCACCTCTCTATCTACACTATCTTCCCCCTCTTTGCTGTAGGTTCCCTCCCCCCAAGTCCCTAGTTTAAACACTCCTCCACCCTTCTAGCCATCTTCTCCCCAAGCAAAGCTGCACCCTCCCCATTGAGGTGCAGCCCGTCCCTACGGTAGATCCGGTAACCGACAGCGAAGTCAGCCCAGTTCTCCATGAACCCAAACCCTTCCTTCCTACACCAGCTTCTGAGCCACTTGTTTACCTCCCTGATCTCCCGCTGCCTCTCTGGTGTGGCTCGTGGTACTGGTAGTATTTCAGAAAATACTACCTTGGAGGTCCTTGCCTTAAGCTTGCGGCCTAAGTCCCTGAAATCATTTTTAAGGACACTCCACCTACCTCTTACTTTGTCATTGGTGCCAATATGTACCATGACTGCTGGGTCCTCTCCAGCCCCGCCCAGCAACCTGTCAACCCGATCCGCGATGTGCCGAACTCGTGCGCCAGGCAGACAACACACTGTTCGGCGATCCCGGTCTTTGTGACAGATTGCCCTGTCTGTCCCCCTAATAATTGAGTCCCCCACCACTAGTACCTGTCTGGCCTGCCCTGTACTCCTCCCTCCCTCCTTACTGGAGCAGACACCCCCCTGGCGGTCAGAGGCGGTATCCTGCTGCAGTTCTGCTAGCTCTGTAATGGCATCCCCCTCATCTGCCAAGCGGGCAAACTTGTTGGGGTGTGCCAGTTCAGGACTAGCCTCCCTGACACTTTTTCCCCTACCCCTCTTTCTAACTGTAACCCAGCTAACTGCCTGACTGTCCTGCAACTCCGTCCCACTGTCCTCCCCCACCTCTATTCCCGAGAGTGCCTGCTCAGTGAGCACGAGACTCCTCTCCATGTTGTTAATGCTTCTCATTGTTGCCAGTCGCCCCTCTAGATGCAGGATCTGGGCTTCCAAACGGACAACTAGCACACATCTCGCACAACAATATGCACCCTCAAACTGTTGTTCAAGGATTGCATACATTGAACAGGATGTACATTGGACTGCATTTTCCAACATGGAGGCCATCTAGTTATGGGGATTTCACAAATGTATAGGAAATGTTGCAGAACTACAACTCCCAGCATGCCTGGACAGTTTGGGCATACTGGGAGTTGTAGTTTTGCAACATCTGGAAGGGCACAGATTGGGAACAACTGTATTAGTGGTCTGCAAACTGTAGTCCTCCAGATGTTGCAAAACTACAACTCCAAGCATGCTGGGAGTTGTAGTTCGGCAACATCTGTCTCTAAAGATGTTGCCGAACTACTACTCCCAGCATGCCTGAGAATGCTGAGAGTTGTGGTTTTGCAACAACTGGAGGTCTCCCCCCCCCCTGTGAATGTACAGGGTACATTCACATGGGCAGGGGCTTACAGTGAGTATCAGGCTGCAAGTTTGCGATGCAGCAAATTTTGTGCGGCAGCTCAAACTCGCAGCGGGAAACTCGCTGTAATCCCCCGCCCGTGTGACTGTACCCTAAAAACACTACACTACACTAACACAAAATAAAATAAAAAGTAAAAAAACACTACATATACACATACCCCTACACAGCCCCCCTCCCCAATAAAAATGAAAAACGTCTGGTACGCCACTGTTTCCAAAATGGAGCCTCCAGCTGTTGCAAAACAACAACTCCCAGTATTGCCGGACAACCGTTGACTGTCCAAGCATGCTGGGAGTTTTGCAACAGCTGGAGGCACCCTGTTTGGGAATCATTGGCGTAGAATACCCCTATGCAAATCCCTAATTCAGGCCTCAAATGCGCATGGCGCTCTCACTTTGGAGCCCTGTCGTATTTCAGGGCAACAGTTTAGGGCCACATATGGGGTATCGCCGTACTCGGGAGAAATTGCCTAACAAATTTTGGCGGTCTTTTTCTCCTTTAACCCCTTATGAAAAGGTGAAGTTGGGGTCTACAACAGCATGTTAGTGTAAAAAAATACATTTTTTACACTAACACGCTGGTGTTGCCCTATACTGTTCATTTTGACAAGAGGTAAAAGGGGAAAAAAGCCCCCCAAAATTTGTAATGCAACTTCTCCCGACTACGGAGATACCCCATAAGTGGGCGCAAAATGCTCTGGGGGCGCACAACAAAGCCCAGAAGGGAGAGTGCACCATGTACATTTGAGGTGATTTGCACAGGGGTGGCTGATTGTTACAGCGGTTTTGACAAACGCAAAAAAAAAAAAAAACCACGTGACCCCATTTCGGAAACTACACCCCTCACGGAATGTAATGAGGGGTGCAGTGAGAATTTACACCCCACTGGTGTCTGACAGATCTTTGGAACAGTGGGCTGTGCAAATTAAACATTTTGTACAGCCCACTGTTCCAAAGATCTGACAGACACCAGTGGGGGGTAAATGCTCACTGTACCCCTTGTTACGTTCCTCAAGAGGTCTAGTTTCCAAAATGGTATGCCATGTGGGGGTTATTTTGCTGTCCTGGCACCATAGGGGCTTCCTAAATGCGACATGCCCCCCGAGCAAAATTTGCTCTCCAAAAGCCAAATATGACTCCTTCTCTTCTGAGCATTGTAGTTCGCCCGTAGTGCACTTCAGGTCCACTTATGGGGTACCTTCATACTCAGAAGAGATGGGGTTACAAATTTTGGGGGGTATTTTCTGCTATTAACCCTTGCAAAAATGTGCAATTTGGGGGGAAACACATTTTAGTGAAAAAAAATATATATTTTTTTACATATGCAAAAGTCGTGAAACACCTGTGGGGTGTTAAGGTTCACTTTACCCCTTGTTACGTTCCCCAAGGGGTCTAGTTTCTAAAATGGTATGCTATGTGGGGATTTTTTTTCTGTTCTGGCACCACAGGGGCTTCCTAAATGCAACATGCCCCCCAAAAACCATTTCAGAAAAACGTACTCTCCAAAATCCCCTTGTCGCTCCTTCCCTTCTGAGCCCTCTAATGCGCCCGCCGAACACTTTACATGGACATATGAGGTATGTCATTACCTGAGAGAAATTGGGCTAAAAATATAAGTATAAATTTTCTCCTTCTACCCCTTGTAAAAATTAAAAAAATTGGGTCTACAAGAACATGCGAGTGTAAAAAATGAAGATTGTGATACTTCCGGTTCCGGCGCTGCCATGAGAAGACGTGGGCTGTACCTGCTCCGTAGCCGCCTGGATTCCCCCGCACGAACGAGCAGGGTAGCAGCACCACGTGGAGAAGAAGCAGCGCAGGGAGTGGGGCAGCAGCGGCTCTCGCTCTATTCATATAAGCCGCGGCAGGCACCGGATCGTCGGGGACTGTTGTCTGCAGGGTCCCCCCGCTCTCCTGCTGGGAACCAGGTCAGTGGCGCCCAGGACATGCCCTCTCTCCCCCCCCCCCCCCCTTGGACTGTGCTAGCGCAGGGGGCAGGAATATGGCGTCTAGGAGCTCTCCTCCCCCCCCCTCTCTTCCTGGGACTCAGGATGCAGCGTCGCAGGGCATGTCGCCTCATGAGATTATATCACCTGAATGCCCCCCTCCTGACCAAGCTGCCGACAACCAGTTACCTGGGGATACTGTGGCTCCCTCCTTCATTATCAACCCCTCACAGCCCCTTGACTTCAAGGAGCTGGCAGCAACTATAATAGCGCAAGTTATGCCTGATATCCAGAAGTCCCTAGAGTCCTCCCTGCAGGCTACCTTTGCCACACTGAGACAAGACCTGACCCTGACTAATACCAAGGTCTCGGCAGTTAGCGCTGAGGTTACCTCGCTACACCAGCACCAGAGTGATCTGTCTATCCAAATGTCTGACCTACAGCAGGAGAATGCCAGTTTATGGGCAAAACTTGATGACCTGGAAAACCGCTCAAGGCGGAATAACCTGCGCATTGTAGGCCTCTCTGAACAGGTACCTGCATTGGACCTTCAATACCTATGTGAAGTTGAACTGACGGAGGCACTGGGCATAGATCATTATTGCAGGATGGAGAGGGCACACAGATTGGGCCTAGACCCGGGGAGTAGAGGGGGTGCAGTACGCTCCTCACAAGGCGGACAATCTAACAGACCGAGACAGGTCATCTTCAAGCTTCTAGACTACAATGATAGACAGTCCATCTTGCGGGCGTATAGGAGACGGTCTGCACCACTGATCTTAAGGGACTGCCAAATTCTCATTTTCGAGGACTTTTCAGCGCCAGTGGAACGGAGAAGACAGGCCTTTAGTGGCATTTGCTCGGAACTGTTTACTCGCAAGATGAAATTTCAACTACAATTTCCTGCTACTTTGCGCATTTTTCACAGTGATGGCACTTCTTCAGTATTTCATACTCCCACAGCTGCAGCAGCGGCTCTGAATAGCACAGCGGATGCCCGCGGTCAGGGAGGGGCCCAGGGACCCCTGAAGGACTGTTCTTTGCCTAGCGGGCCACGCCGCCGGAACTCCCAATGCGACAACCCCTAATTCTGTTTGCTAGCCAGAGGTCCCTGTCCAGTAGCGACTTGGGAGGAGCTGAGGCCTGCTTCATTGGGAGTGTCTCCCATGCTATGACATTTTCATAATCTATTGCTCGTTTATGTTCCGTTCGGGAATGGGGGTTCACCTTGTAGTGGTGCCTTTTGTGAAGGGAGACTGGGTGGCGTTAAGTTTATGCTATGGGGAAATGTGGGGGGGGGGGTTGGGGGTCTAAGGTTCGAAGCAGGGTCACTTGGCTACTGTCGTACCACTAGTTCCTAGTCATAAGTTGGGAGGAATGTATTGCTCTCAGGCAGAAAAAAGTGAAGTCCCCAACACAGTGCTTAGCATCTAAGTTGCTTCTTACGCACATAGTGTATTCATTATTCCTACTTGGACCATTATTGCTATATGTAGTGTGGTCTATGCCAAGAGCTTTACGGGTTGACAGTTAAATTGTAATCTCAACTATACTTGCTGATATCGTAGGGTGTGTGAGTGTGCGTGTGATTGTGTGCTTTTTTTTTCTTCTTCTCTCTCTCTCCCTCCTTTCCCTCTCTTCTCTTTTCCCTTCCTACCAGTTATCTGTTTCAGACATGCAGGTCTTTTCCTGGAACGTGAAGGGCCTACGCTCACCTAACAAGAGAATGCAAATCCTGAGACACTTGAACAGATTGCATCCCGATATTGCCCTATTGCAGGAGACCCATCTTACAACAGACGATATGCAGCGCATGAACAAATTGTGGGTAGGCTCCGTGCATGGCTCTCCAGCAGTCAGAGGTAAGGCGGGCACTCTTATCCTCATACATAAGCACTTCACTGGGAAGGTCATCGCACATGACACAGATCCAGAAGGACGATGGGTGAGAATACACTTACAGCATGAGGGCCACGACTTTAGCTTATATAGTTGCTACGCGCCTAATGGGGACAACAAACAATACTTCCTGGACTTAGAACGACGGTTGTTGACTGACATGGTGGCTAGTAAAATAGTGGGTGGGGACATGAATGCGGTGGCCATGACTTTGGAGGACCGTAGGGGTGGACTGGTGGACAGGTCACAAGCTAGGCCGAATGATAGGAATTTTGGAACACTCCTGACGTCCACGGGTCTCAATGACCCCTGGAGGTTAACGCACCCAGACAGCAGAGACTTCACGTACTTCTCTCACAGCCACAATTCGTGGTCCCGCATAGATTATCTTTTAGTGTCCCCTGACCTGTTCTCTAGAGTGGACGGGTCGGAGATTCACACTATGGTAATTTCTGACCACTCCCCCATATCTATGTCTCTAGCAGATTCCTTCCCAAGGGGGACAGACTTCCAATGGCGATTTCCGTCATATATGGCAAAGGATGACAATTTTGTTGAATCCCTGAACAGCTGGTGGCTGGAGTACACTTGGTCCAACAGGGAACACCTTTCAGATGCACCCCTGTACTGGGAGTCGGCTAAGGCGGTTCTTAGGGGTCGCCTGCTGGCGTACATGTCCACGGTTAAAAAGAAATCCCAGCACCACTTTCGGGAAGCCAGCAAAATACTCAGACAGGCCTACACTGCATACATTTCTCAACCATCAGCGGCTGCTTGCCAGGCGTGGAAGGCAGCCAAGACCACTTTTGACCTTTGGTCCGAACGGAATTTTTTCGCTTTGGGAATAAATCGGGTCGTCTGCTAGCACGCCTGGCAAAAGGTCGCTACACTCCACAACACTTTTCTTCGCTGCGCGATGAGTCAGGAGGTATTCATACAGACCCCAAATCTATTAACTAAATTTTTCATTCATACTATTCCTCCCTTTACTCAGCATCCCCTGCGGACATGGCTGTTGGTAAGACATTTTTAGACTCGGTCCGAACACCAAATTTGAATTCAGAGGACAGGGATGTCCTTAATGCGGATTTCTCGGAAGATGAGGTCCGCAGGACTATCAAAAATTTACACAATTCAAAGGCGCCGGGCCCAGATGGGTTCACGGGCGAGTTTTACAAAATCCTGGTAGACCAGGTGGTCCCTCCATTAACGTCCTACTTCAATCATGTCCTGCACAATGGTTCCTTGCCTCTCCACTCCAATACGGCCATTATCAAACTTCTGCTAAAACCGGGCAAGGATCCACTACTGCCCCAGTCATATCGACCTATCTCGCTAATCAACCAAGACCTCAAGTTGATGTCTAAAATTATGGCAGATCGCTTGAGCACCCTTATGCCCACACTTATTGGTCCATCTCAGGTGGGATTTGTTCGGAATAGATCCGCTGTCACCAACATACGCAAGGTCCTCACTGTCTTGGACAGGGTTCAGCATTGTCCCGAGCCAAGAGAACAGCCGGTATTGTTAGTGCTGGATGCTGAGAAAGCTTTTGATAACGTGCGCTGGGATTGGCTCGGGATGGTGCTGGACAAAATTGGGATAAGGGGGAGTTTCCGTACCTTCTTAAATGGTCTATACGCGGCTCCTGTAGCTAGGGTGCTTACCTCAGGATTTTTATCTCCCTCGTTCCCCATCCTCAAAGGAACGAGGCAGGGGTGTCCCTTGTCACCCCTGTTGTTTAACTTAGCCCTAGAACCTTAGGCCAGACATTTGGAAGACACGGAGGTATATAGGGGGATAAAGGTGCAATGTGAGATGATTAAATTGACCCTGTTTGCTGATGATATTCTTATTTTCCTAGCAGATCCGAAGGCCCATTATACTACCCTAATGTCTACCCTGTCTCACTTTGAGTCATTTACGGGATATAAAGTTAATCAACATAAAAGTGAGCTCCTGCCGCTAGGCCCACCCAAACCGGCTTCTCACTGGGCCTCCATTGGCATACCAGAAGGTATAGTGAGATCTGCTATAACATACCTGGGGATTAAAATAGGTAAAGTCCCCTCTTCTCTTTACACGTTAAATTATCCGCCTCTGTTTAGGAAAATACGCGACGAGCTTGAGCGATGGCACCACCTCCCCATAACATTTTTGGGTAAATGCCATTTGATTAAAATAATAAGCTTCCCGAGATTGTTATATCAACTACAGACCCTCCCGTTACTTCTGAAACACTCAGATATTACCTCTCTTAATGCGGCATTCACGCGATTCATATGGGCGGGGAAGCGACCGCGAATCTCTCTACAAAAACTGATGCTAAGCAAGGTAGATGGAGGAATGGGTTTTCCGAACCTAAGGGGCTATAATCTGGCCTGCCTCTTTAGACATGTGATGGATTGGCTGTACGCCACAGATTTTCATTCTAATCATAAGATTGAAGCAGACTACGCATCTCCTTGGAGTCTTGTGTCTTGTTTGCATGCACGGATCGCGGGTCTCCCCGTCTATATCAAGCGCTCAATTATGGTGAGGGACACTATAATGACATGGCGGGCAATACGCAAAGCGTATGGGCTACCTTTTCTACTCTCTGGGAGGCTCAATCTTTGGGGCCATCCAGAATTTACACCGGGAAGGGAGAACCCAGAAAAATGTCCATATCTTCCCTATACAGAACTATTAATGACCGTTTGTTGAAGATTTCTAAACACACTATCTTTGCCAAATGGGAGTCTATTCTAAACTGCACAGAGGTCAGGGAACACATTCTGGAGGGATGGTCGAGGGTTAGAGCCAACGTTATCAACGAACGCTGGCGAGAATCGTTCTTTAAACTGATGCATCATGGCTTTTTGGGTTTCAATATTCCTGCCTCCGCGGCATTCCCTGATAGGATTACTGCCTGTCCTAAGTGTGGCCTGTCAGGGACTGACTTTTTCCACGGCCTTTGGTCTTGCGAGGAATCTAAAAGCTTTTGGGGGTGGTGTGGTAGACTATATTGATTGTCATTGGAAGGTGAGACTCCCGGAGTCTCCATTGGCGCTTCTGTTTCAGTCTGCCGACCCGGCAATGGCAGACAGGGCAGGTCCTAATAACATCCCGAAATTTGTACACGTCATTCTGCTGGTAGCGAAACGATTCATCTTGCGGGAGTGGATCAAACCAGCTATGCCGACCATATCAGCAGTGATCGAAGAGTTGAAAGACTTTCTGGAGGTGGACAGACTGGACACAGAAAGACATTGTGAACGCAATGCAAAGAAATTCTTTGCCAAATGGAAAACCTTCATGATTGTCCACTTATCTAGGTCCCAAATTGAAGCTATAGTTACACCATTTAGACACACGGAGTGGTACTCTCTTGCCTCACTCAGTGACACCTTAGGCCCTCTACGCCTTCCTGATCGTTCAGAGGGTTGACCTTCTGCCATGGGTTTTTGCACTTTATATTGTCTCCCCCCCTTACCTACCTACTGCACCTTACTCCTACTTTTCACTGCATGTTTCCTCTCCCTTTCTCTTTTTTACACTTTTTTTTTTTTCTTGTATACATGTGAGTCCGTTTGAGTGAATGATCGGTAGGCTTTCATACTCGAGTGACGTCAGAATGACCCATGTTCTGATTGGCTCACGTCGCTCTTGCTGGGCGTCTGAGATGGACGCTTCTGAGAGTGCTGATTACTAGCCTCTACCTGATATTGTTAGTGCTTTTACATTCTAACATAATACTTTGATTGTTTTCAGGTTACTTGATTATCTTGACAACTATCCCAATTGTGCTCTGTTGCAATGTTTTTTGCTTGACAGTCTCATGTTCTTCTAACTGTACTACAGCGATTGCTATTTTTGTGAGTGATGTTTACTCGCTTTTATCTGCTCCTGTTGTTGATTGTGCATTTTGTATTATCTATTTGCCACTTATAAACATGAAAATCTTTAATAAACAAAGTTTTCAAAAAAATAAAAATAAATGAAGATTGAGAATTTTCTCCTTCACTTTGCTGCTATTCCTGTGAAACACCTAAAGGGTTAAAACGCTGACTGAATGTCATTTTTAATACTTTGGGGGGTGCAGTTTTTATAATGGGGTCATTTGTGGGGTATTTCTAATATGAAGACCCTTCAAATCCACTTCAAACCTGAACTGGTCCCTGAAAAATAGTGAGTTTGAAAATTTTGTGAAAAATTTGAAAATTGCTGCTGAACTTTGAAGCCCTCTGGTGTCTTCCAAAAGTAAAAACACGCCAATTTTATGATAAAATAAAGTGGACATATTGTATTTTTGAATAAATTTTTTTTTTTTTGGAATATCCATTTTCCTTACAAGCAGAGAGCTTCAAAGTTAGAAAAATGCAAAATTTTAAATTTTTTCATCAAATTTTGGAATTTTTCACTAAGAAACGATGCAAGTATCGACAAAATTTTACCAATAACATAAAGTAGAATATGTCACGAAAAAACAATCTCTGAATCAGAATGATAGGTAAAAGCATCCCAGAGTTATTAATGTTTAAAGTGACAGTGGTCAGGTGTAAAATGGCCTGATCCTTAAGGGGTTAAACAGTACAAGGAGCTTAATAAAATCTGTAAAAAATGTAATAAAAACAGCAAAAATTCAAAATGAGACAGGTGGCCAAAGAAAGCAAAACTAATCCTAAATATTTTTTTAGATATATAAATACAAAAAAAAACAAGGACAGAGCATGTAGGACCCCTTAATAATGATAATGGGGAGGTTGTCACGGGCGATCCAGAGAAGGCGGAGCTACTGAATGGGTTCTTTAGTTCTGTATACACTATGGAAAAAGGAGCTGACATTGGCCAGGTCAGTGCTGGTAACACATCATGTACAGGTCAGTGCTGGTAACACATCATGTACAGGTCAGTGCTGGTAACACATCATGTACAGGTCAGTGCTGGTAACACATCATGTACAGGTCGGTGCTGGTAACACATCATGTAATGTACTGAACTGGCTTAATGTAGAGATGGTACAAGGTAAGTTAAGTGATATAAATGTAAGTAAATCTCCAGGACCGGATGGACTACACCCAAGAGTTCTTAGAGAGGTAAGTTCAGTAAAATCTGTACCCTTGTTCATGATATTTAGAGATTCTCTGGTGTCTGGTATTGTGCCAAGGGACTGGCGCAAGGCGAATGTGGTGCCAATCTTCAAGAAGGGCTCTAGGTCTTTGCCAGGCAATTATATACCGGTAAGTGCATTGTGGGTAAATTGTTTGAAGGACTTATAAGGGATTACATACAGGAATGCATAGGGGATAATTGTATTATAAGTGATAGCCAGCATGGGTTTACTAAGGATAGAAGTTGTCAAACCAATCTAATTTTCTTTTATGAAGAGGTGAGTAGAAGCCTTGACAGAGGAATGGCTGTGTATATAGAGGGGGGCTGTGTATATAGAGGGGGGGCTGTGTATATAGAGGGGGGGGCTGTGTATATAGAGGGGGGGCTGTGTTTATAGAGGGGGGCTGTGTATATAGAGGGGGGCTGTGTATATAGAGGAATGGCTGTGTATATAGAGGGGGGCTGTATTTATAGAGGGGGGCTGTGTTTATAGAGGGGGGCTCTGTATATAGAGGAATGGCTGTGGATATAGAGGGGGGTCTGTGTATATAGAGGGGGGGCTGTGTATACAGAGGGGGGGCTGTGTATATAGAGGAATGGCTGTGGATATAGTGTTTCTGGATTTTGCTAAAGCATTTGATACTGTCCCTCATAGACGTCTGACAGGTAAGTTAAGGTGTTTGGGCTTGGAAATTTTAGTTTGTAACTGGATTGAACCCTGGCTCATGGATCGTACCCAGAGAGTGGTGGTCAATGATTCGTACTCGGATTGGTCCCCGGTTATTAGTGGTGACCCCAAGGTTCTGTACTGGGCCCGCTGTTGTATAATTTATTTATCAATGATATAGAGGATGGTAATAACAGCTCTGTTTCTATCTTTGTAGCACGGTACAGTCTATAGAGGATGTGTATAAGTTACAAGATGACTTGGATAGACTAAGTGTCTGGGCCTCCACTTGGCAAATGAGGTTCAATGTGGATAAATGTAAAGTTCTGCATCTGGGTACTAATAACCTGCAGCGTCGTATGTCTTAGGGGGGCTGTGTATATAGAGGGGGGGCTGTGTATATAGAGGGGGGCTGTATATATAGAGGGGGGCTGTGTATATAGAGGGGGCTGTGTATATAGAGGGGGGCTGTGTATACTAATAACCTGCAGCGTCGTATGTCTTAGGGGGGATTAAATTGGCAGAGTCACTGGTAGAGAAGGATCTGGGGGACTTGTAGATCACAGACTACAGAATAGCACAATGTCAGGCTGCTGCTTCCAAGGCCGGCAGGATATTGTCATGTATAAAAAGAGGCCTGGACTCCAGGGACAGGGACATAATACTCCCCCTTTATAAAGCATTGGTACAGTCTATAGTGTATAATACTCCCCCTTTATAAAGCATTGGTACAGTCTATAGTGTATAATACTCCCCCTTTATAAAGCATTGGTACAGTCTATAGTGTATAATACTCCCCCTTTATAAAGCATTGGTACAGTCTATAGTGTATAATACTCCCCCTTTATAAAGCATTGGTACAGTCTATAGTGTATAATACTCCCCCTTTATAAAGCATTGGTACAGTCTATAGTCTATAATACTCCCCCTTTATAAAGCATTGGTACGGCCTCACCTGGAATATGCTGTTCAGTTTTGGTCGCCTGTCCATAAAAGGGACACTGCGGAGTTGAAAAGGGTGCAGAGACGCGCGACTAAACTAATATGGGGCATGGAACATCTTAGCTATGAGGAGCGATTAACCCTTAAGGACCCTTAAGGACTCCGTTTTTGCACTTTCGTTTTTTCCTCCTTACCTTTTAAAAATCATAACCCTTTAAATTTTCCACCTAAAAATCCATATTATGGCTTATTTTTTGCGTCACCAATTCTACTTTGCAGTGACATTAGTCATTTTACCCAAAAATGCACGGCGAAACAGAAAAAAAAATCATTGTGCGACAAAATCGAAAAAAAACCCCGCCATCTTGTAACTTTTGGGGGCTTCCGTTTCTACGCAGTGCATATTTCGGTAAAATTTACACCTTATCATTATTCTGTAGGTCCATACGGTTAAAATGATACCCTATTTATATAGGTTTGATTTTGTCGCAGTTCTGCAAAAAATCATAACTACATGCAGGAAAATTTATACGTTTAAAAATATCATCTTCTGACCCCTATAACTTTTTTATTTTTCCATGAACAGGGCGGTATGAGGGCTCATTTTTTGCGCAGTGATCTGAAGTTTTTATCGGTATGATTTTTGTTTTGATCGGACTTTTTGATCACTTTTTATTCATTTTTTAATGGTATAAAAAGTGACAAAAATACGCTTTTTTGGACTTTGGAATTTTTTTGCGCGTACGCCATTGACCGTGCGGTTTAATTAATGATATATTTTTATAGTTCGGACATTTACGCACGCGGCGATACCACATATGTTTATTTTTATTTTTTTTACACTGTTATTTTTTTATGGGAAAAGGGGGGTGATTCAAACTTTTATTAGGGAAGGGGTTAAATGACCTTTATTAACACTTTTTTTTTACATTTTTTTTGCAGTGTTATAGGTCCCATAGGGACCTATAACACTGCACACACTGATCTTTTACACAGATCACAGGCTTGTATTAACACGCCTGTGATCAGTGTTATCGGCGCTTGACTGCTCCTGCCTGGATCTCAGGCACGGAGCGGTCATTCGCTGATCGGACACCGAGGAGGCAGGTAAGGGCCCTCCCGGTGTCCGGTCAGCTGTTCGGGACGCCGCGATTTCACTGCGGCGGTCCCGAACAGCCCGACTGAGCAGCCGGGTCACTTTCACTTTAGAAGCGGTGGTCAGCTTTGACCGCCGCTTCTAAAGGGTTAATACCGCACATCGCCGCGATCGGCGATGTGTGGTATTAGCCGCGGGTCCCGGCCGTTGATGAGCGCCAGGACCGACGCGATGCCGGGACCGACGCTTCATATCGCGGGAGCCGGCGCAGGACGTAAATATACGTCCTGCGTCGTTAAGGGGTTAAAGGAGTTACAATTGTTTAGTCTTGAGAAGAGACGTATAAGGGGGGATATGATAAACGTATATAAGTATATAAATGGCCCATACAAAAAATATGGAGAAAAACTGTTCCAGGTTAAACCCCCCCAAAGGACGAGGGGGCACTCCCTCCGTCTGGAGAAGAAAAGGTTTAGTCTAAAGGGGCGACACGTCTTCTTTACCGTGAGGACTGTGAATTTATGGGACGGTCTACCTCAGGAACTGGTCACAGCAGGAACAATTAACAGCTTTAAAACAGGGTTAGATACATTCCTGGAACAAAATAACATTAATGCTTATGAAGAAATATAAAACTACATCCCTTCCCCTTATCCCCTTCACTTCAATTCCCTGGTTGAACTTGATGGACGTATGTCTTTTTTCAAACATACTATGTAACTGCTAACCCTTAACCCTGCTAACCCTAACCCTGACCCCAAACCCTAACCCCAAATCCTAACCCTAACCTCAAATCCTAACCCCTAAACCCATCCCTAACCCCTAAAACTAACCCCTAAACCCTAAGCCAAACCCTACTAACCCTAACCCCAAACCTTTAACCTCTAAACCTAACCACTAAACCCTAACCCTTTTACACATATTTTTGTAATGTACTTTTCAGTCATGTTGTTTTATGTTGTAACATTTCTTGAAAAATTCAATAAAAATAATTTCAACTTAACCCTAACCTTAACCCCGAAACCCTAACCCCCTAAACCCCAAACCCTAACCAACTAACCCTGCTAACCCCAACCCTACTAACCCTAACCCCCTAACACCCAAACCCTAACGATAACCCTGCTAACCCTAACCCTGCTGTATTATTCTGTTCTTTGGCCATGTATTCTTCTCAGTGGCCTACATTATTGTTTTCTCTGTTGTAAAAAATTCAAAATAAAACATTTCAACCTAACTCTGCTAACCTTAACCCGCTAACTTTGAACTTAACCCCTAACCAAACCCACTAATCTTTAAGCCCCACCCCCTAACGCATAACTCCAAACCCTAACCCCTAATCCTAACCCTTACACTAACCCAACCCTAACCTGCCAACCCTAACCCCCCAAAACCCTGAACCTAACACCCTAACCCTAATTCCAAACCCTAACCCCTAACCTGCTATCCCTAACCCCTAAACCTTGCTAATCCTAATACCCCTAACCCTGCTAACCCCAACACTAACCCCCCTAATCCTAACCCCTAACCCTGCTAACCCTTAACCTTGCTAACCCTAAACCACCCTAACCCTAATCTGCTAACCCTAACCGTAACCCCTAACCCTCTGCCAATCCTAACCCTACACACATCTGAATGAGGTTTTATAAAGGGGCTAGATTAGAAGAATACTCATTCTTTTTTCAAAAAACGCATCACTCCTGTCCACAGGTTGTGTGTAGTACTGCAGCTCAGTCCCATTCACTTCAATGGAGCTGGACTGCAATACAAGACACAACCTGTGGACAGGAGTGGTGCTGTTTTTACAGCAGTGTTTTTTTAATCCAGGAGAAGCCCTTTTAATAAACAGCTGTTAGATTTTTTTTTTTTTACAAAGGGGCAGAACTAAAGAAAACGGCACGTCTGTGTCTGTTTTTTTTATTTATTACAGTATCAATTTATATATTTTTTTATTCTTTTACATTCATCTTCACACATTATACAAGTACATTTGTTGGTGAATTCTTTGATGACTTTATAAATTTTGATTAATTTGTGAATCCTTTTTCAACGTCAACATGGCTGACTTTAGTATCAAAACATTCTCCACATTCTGAAATGTAATTAAAACTTCTCTCCTATGTGACTTCTTTTATATCTAACTATGTGTGGGAAATTGTGGAAAAACATTTACCACACTTTGTACATGGATACGGTCCTTTTCCTATGTGAATTCTCTTATGTGTAACAAGATGTGATTTATGTGTAAAACGTTTCCCACATTCTGAACATAAATATGGCCTCTCCCCTGTGTGAATTCTCTCATGTATAATAAGAGTTGATTTTTTTGAAAAACATTTCCCACATTCTGAACATGAATATGGCTTCTCTCCTGTGTGTATTCTCCCATGTGAAACAAGAGTAGATTTATCTGTAAAACTTTTCCCACATTCTAAACAAGAAAATGGCTTCTCTCCTGTGTGTGTTCTCTCATGTATAACAAGAACTGATTTATTTGTAAAGTATTTTCCACATTCTAAACATGGAAATAACCTCTCTCCTGTGTGGCTTCTCATATGTCTAGAGAGATTAGATTTTTCTGTAAAACTTTTCCCACATTCTGAACATGAATATGGCTTCTCTCCTGAGTGACTTTTCTCATGTATAAGAAGAGTAGATTTTTTTGAAAAACATTTCCCACATTCTGAACATGAATATGGCTTCTCTCCTGTGTGAATTTTTCCATGTGAGACCAAAGTTGATTGATCTGTAAAACTTTTCCCACATTCTAAACATGAATATGGCTTCTCTCCAGTGTGTGTTCTCTCGTGTATAAGAAGGACTGATTTATTGGTAAAGCATTTCCCACATTCTAAACATGGAAATAGCCTCTCTCCGGTGTGACTTCTCTTATGTCTAGAGAGATTTGATTTTTCTGCAAAACATTTTCCACATTCTGCACATGAATACGGTTTCTCTCCTGAGTGATTTTTCTCATGTCTAATAAGAATGAATTTCTTTGAAAAACATTTCCCACACTGTGAACAACAAAATGTCTTTGTGGTAACAATTTTCGGTTGGTCATGATCAGTAGGATTATATGGTAAATCTGTACTATGAAGTCCTGGATGTACATTTACGGTAACAAGGTTCTCTCCTGAAGAATCCTTTATTAAATCTTCATCTTCTCCTTTATGATTTAGCAATAACTTTAAGTTTTCCTCAGAGTTCTTATTGAGCATTTCTGTTAGGATTAGAAATGTATTTCATGATTGTTTTTTCAAGATGGAAAAATATATAACATTCTTATTACACTGGAAACATATATGTTGCTTTTGATAGTTATTTTATGTATATTTTTTTAACCACAGCCAAACATGGATCTAGCGGAATAGAAGTCCTTCTTATATATTTCCTATTCCTTTTCTCAAAGCTTAAAACTGCATTTGTGAATTCAGCCTTATCAATCAGTGTATAGCACCTCAACACGTATGAGCGACAAAGCCCAATGTCTGTACTCCGCGACCATTTTCATTACATAAATCTAAGAAATGGACAGTTTAGGAAATGGCACTTAAAGCGGGATATGCATTTGTCAATCTTCCATGTTCTGCTACAAACTAAGACAAAATTGTAAGTCAGCTTGGCTTGATCTAAAAATTTGTGCATGGTTTTAAGACCCAAACTAAAATAATTTGTAATAAATTTGGATAAACAGAATTTGCATAAAACATACCCATTTTACTGAAAGGGAGACATTCACCTGTTTTATGGGGCCCAAACTGCGGCAACAGGAAACAGTTGCAGGGAATGGGGTCCCTTAACTCAATACTTTACTCTTAAATGCTCCGGTGATTCAGATATATCAGTTTACAAAAGCTGCCAGGACCCAGGTAACTAGACATTGGGGCATTCCCTGCAGCTGCTCTCCACCCCCCAGTGACACCTCTTTTCCTGTAAACCTCTCCCCTATTTATAAAACATGGCTGAACCATTAATAAAGCACTTTCTGCTTTTTGTCAAAAAACCCATTCCTCATAGACTGTAATCTCTTGTGATCAGGGTCCTCACTCCTCATAGACTGTAATCTCTTGTGATCAGGACCCTCACTCCTCATAGACTGTAATCTCTTGTGATCAGGATCCTCACTCCTCATAGACTGTAATCTCTTGTGATCAGGACCCTCACTCCTCATAGACTGTAATCTCTTGTGATCAGGACCCTCACTCCTCATAGACTGTAATCTCTTGTGATCAGGACCCTCACTCCTCATAGACTGTAATCTCTTGTGATCAGGGTCCTCACTCCTCATAGACTGTAATCTCTTGTGATCAGGATCCTCACTCCTCATAGACTGTAATCTCTTGTGATCAGGGTCCTCACTCCTCATAGACTGTAATCTCTTGTGATCAGGACCCTCACTCCTCATAGACTGTAATCTCTTGTGATCAGGATCCTCACTCCTCATAGACTGTAATCTCTTGTGATCAGGACCCTCACTCCTCATAGACTGTAATCTCTTGTGATCAGGACCCTCACTCCTCATAGACTGTAATCTCTTGTGATCAGGACCCTCACTCCTCATAGACTGTAATCTCTTGTGATCAGGACCCTCACTCCTCATAGACTGTAATCTCTTGTGATTAGGACCCTCACTCCTCATAGACTGTAATCTCTTGTGATCAGGACCCTCACTCCTCAGACTGTAATCTCTTGTGATCAGGATCCTCACTCCTCATAGACTGTAATCTCTTGTGATCAGGATCCTCACTCCTCATAGACTGTAATCTCTTGTGATCAGGACCCTCACTCCTCAGAGACTGTAATCTCTTGTGATCAGGACCCTCACTCCTCATAGACTGTAATCTCTTGTGATCAGGACCCTCACTCCTCATAGACTGTAATCTCTTGTGATCAGGGTCCTCACTCCTCATAGACTGTAATCTCTTGTGATCAGGTCCCTCACTCCTCATAGACTGTAATCTCTTGAGATCAGGATCCTCACTCCTCATAGACTGTAATCTCTTGTGATCAGGATCCTCACTCCTCATAGACTGTAATCTCTTGAGATCAGGATCCTCACTCCTCATAGACTGTAATCTCTTGTGATCAGGATCCTCACTCCTCATAGACTGTAATCTCTTGAGATCAGGATCCTCACTCCTCATAGACTGTAATCTCTTGTGATCAGGACCCTCACTCCTCATAGACTGTAATCTCTTGTGATCAGGGTCCTCACTCCTCATAGACTGTAATCTCTTGTGATCAGGATCCTCACTCCTCATAGACTGTAATCTCTTGTGATCAGGGTCCTCACTCCTCATAGATTGTAATCTCTTGTGATCAGGACCCTCACTCCTCATAGACTGTAATCTCTTGTGATCAGGATCCTCACTCCTCATAGACTGTAATCTCTTGTGATCAGGATCCTCACTCCTCATAGACTGTAATCTCTTGTGATCAGGATCCTCATTCCTCATAGACTGTAATCTCTTGTGATCAGGATCCTCACTCTTCATAGACTGTAATCTCTTGTGATCAGGATCCTCACTCCTCATAGACTGTAATCTCTTGTGATCAGGATCCTCACTCCTCATAGACTGTAATCTCTTGTGATCAGGACCCTCACTCCTCATAGACTGTAATCTCTTGTGATCAGGGTCCTCACTCCTCATAGACTGTAATCTCTTGTGATCAGGTCCCTCACTCCTCATAGACTGTAATCTCTTGAGATCAGGATCCTCACTCCTCATAGACTGTAATCTCTTGTGATCAGGATCCTCACTCCTCATAGACTGTAATCTCTTGAGATCAGGATCCTCACTCCTCATAGACTGTAATCTCTTGTGATCAGGATCCTCACTCCTCATAGACTGTAATCTCTTGAGATCAGGATCCTCACTCCTCATAGACTGTAATCTCTTGTGATCAGGATCCTCACTCCTCATAGACTGTAATCTCTTGTGATCAGGGTCCTCACTCCTCATAGACTGTAATCTCTTGTGATCAGGGTCCTCACTCCTCATAGACTGTAATCTCTTGTGATCAGGATCCTCACTCCTCATAGACTGTAATCTCTTGTGATCAGGTCCCTCACTCCTCATAGACTGTAATCTCTTGTGATCAGGACCCTCACTCCTCATAGACTGTAGACCCTTGTGATCAGGATCCCCACTCCTCATAGACTGTAATCTCTTGTGATCAGGATCCTCACTCCTCATAGACTGTAATCTCTTGTGATCAGGATCCTCACTCCTCATAGACTGTAATCTCTTGTGATCAGGATCCTCACTCCTCATAGACTGTAATCTCTTGTGATCAGGGTCCTCACTCCTCATAGACTGTAATCTCTTGTGATCAGGATCCTCACTCCTCATAGACTGTAATCTCTTGTGATCAGGACCCTCACTCCTCATAGACTGTAAACTCTTGTGATCAGGACCCTCACTCCTCATAGACTGTAATCTCTTGTGATCAGGACCCTCACTCCTCATAGACTGTAATCTCTTGTGATCAGGATCCTCACTCCTCATAGACTGTAAGATCTTGTGATCAGGATCCTCACTCCTCATAGACTGTAATCTCTTGTGATCAGGGTCCTCACTCCTCATAGACTGTAATCTCTTGTGATCAGGATCCTCACTCCTCATAGACTGTAATCTCTTGTGATCAGGACCCTCACTCCTCATAGACTGTAATCTCTTGTGATCAGGGTCCTCACTCCTCATAGACTGTAATCTCTTGTGATCAGGATCCTCACTCCTCAGAGACTGTAATCTCTTGTGATCAGGACCCTCACTCCTCCTATACTGTAATCTCTTGTGATCAGGGTCCTCACTCCTCATAGACTGTAATCTCTTGTGATCAGGACCCTCACTCCTCATAGACTGTAATCTCTTGTGATCAGGACCCTCACTCCTCATAGACTGTAATCTCTTGTGATCAGGATCCTCACTCCTCAGACTGTAATCTCTTGTGATCAGGATCCTCACTCCTCATAGACTGTAATCTCTTGTGATCAGGATCCTCACTCCTCATAGACTGCAATCTCTTGTGATCAGGTCCCTCACTCCTCATAGACTGTAAGCTCTTGTGATCAGGATCCTCACTCCTCATAGACTGTAATCTCTTGTGATCAGGATCCTCACTCCTCATAGACTGCAATCTCTTGTGATCAGGTCCCTCACTCCTCATAGACTGTAAGCTCTTGTGATCAGGTCCCTCACTCCTCATAGACTGTAAGCTCTTGTGATCAGGATCCTCACTCCTCATATACTGTAATCTCTTGTGATCAGGACCCTCACTCCTCATTGACTGTAATCTCTTGTGATCAGGATCCTCACTCCTCATAGACTGTAATCTCTTGTGATCAGGATCCCCACTCCTCATAGACTGTAATCTCTTGTGATCAGGGTCCTCACTCCTCATAGACTGTAATCTCTTGTGATCAGGACCCTCACTCCTCATAGACTGTAATCTCTTGTGATCAGGATCCTTACTCCTCATAGACTGTAATCTCTTGTGATCAGGTCCCTCACTCCTCGTAGACTGTAATCTCTTGTGATCAGGGTCCTCACTCCTCATAGACTGTAATCTCTTGTGATCAGGATCCTCACTCCTCATAGACTGTAATCTCTTGTGATCAGGACCCTCACTCCTCATAGACTGTAATCTCTTGTGATCAGGTCCCTCACTCCTCATAGAATGTAAGCTCTTGTGATCAGGATTCTCACTCCTCATATACTGTAATCTCTTGTGATCAGGACCCTCACTCCTCATAGACTGTAATCTCTTATGATCAGGATCCCCACTCCTCATAGACTGTAATCTCTTGTGATCAGGACCCTCACTCCTCATAGACTGTAATCTCTTGTGATCAGGATCCTCACTCCTCATAGACTGTAATCTCTTGTGATCAGGATCCTCACTCCTCATAGACTGTAATCTCTTGTGATCAGGACCCTCACTCCTCAGACTGTAATCTCTTGTGATCAGGGTCCTCACTCCTCATAGACTGTAATCTCTTGTGATCAGGGTCCTCACTCCTCATAGACTGTAATCTCTTGTGATCAGGACCCTCACTCCTCATAGACTGTAATCTCTTGTGATCAGGATCCTCACTCCTCATAGACTGTAATCTCTTGTGATCAGGACCCCCACTCCTCATAGACTGTAATCTCTTGTGATCAGGGTCCTCACTCCTCATAGACTGTAATCTCTTGTGATCAGGGTCCTCACTCCTCATAGACTGTAATCTCTTGTGATCAGGATCCTCACTCCTCATAGACTGTAATCTCGTGATCAGGATCCTCACTCCTCATAGACTGTAATCTCTTGTGATCAGGACCCTCACTCCTCATAGACTGTAATCTCTTGTGATCAGGACCCTCACTCCTCAGACTGTAAGCTCTTGTGACTAGGACCCTCACTCCTCATAGACCCTCACTCCTTCAAGACCTTGAAATGCTTCTTACGAAGCCACCTCTTCTTTGCCGGGGCGGTGTTTTTGGGATCACTGTCATGCTGAAAGACCCAGCCACGTTTCATCTTCAATGCCCTTGCTGATGGAAGGAGGTTTTCACTCAAAATCTCACGATACATGGCCCCATTCAATCTTTCCTTTACACGGATCAGTCATCCTGGTCTCTTGGCAGAAAAACAGCCCCAAAGCATGAGGTTTCCACCCCATGCTTCACAGTAGGTATGGTGTTCTTTGGATGCAACTCAGCATTCTTTCTCCTCCAAATAATTCTACTTTGGTTTCATCTGACCTCTTCTGGATCATCCAAATGCTCTCTAGCAAACTTCAGACGTGCCCGGACATGTACTGGCTTAAGCAGGGGGACACATCTGGCACTGCATGATTTGAGTCCCTGGCGGCGTAGTGTGTTACTGATGGTAGCCTTTGTTACTTTGGTCCCAGCTCTCTGCAGGTCATTCACTAGGTCCCCCCCGTGTGGTTCTGGGATTTTTGCTCACTGTTCTTGTGATCATCTTGTTGACACCACGCGTGAGATCTTGTGTGGATACCCATATGGAGGGACATTCATTGGTCTTGTATTTCTTCAATTTTCTAATAATTGCTCCCACTGTTGATTTCTTCAGCTGATTGCCTATCGCAGATTCAGTCTTCCCAGCCTGGTGCAGGTCTACAATTTTGTTTCTGGTGTCCTTCAACAGCTCTTTGGTCTTGGCCATAGTGGAGTTTGGAGTGTGACTGTTTGAGGTTGTGGACAGGTGTCTTTTATACTGATAACAAGTTCACACAGGAGCCATTAATACAAGTAACGATTGGAGGACAGAGGAGACTCTTAAGCTATTAAGGACCAAGGGTGTACCCGTACACTCTGAGTCCGCTCCCGCTATATAATGCGGGGCCACGGCGTGACCCCACGTCAAAGCGGGTCGGGCCTGGCCGGGACCCGTGGCTAATAGCGCATGGCACTGATCGCCGTGTCTAAAGTGAAAGTAAATTATTGCCGGTTAGCTCAGCGGGCTGTTTGGAATGACACAGCAGGAGGTTCTCTTACCTTGCCTCCTGGTGTCCGATCGCCGAATGTGGCTGCTCAGTGCCCGAGATCCAGGCATGAGCAGTCAAGCAGCAGAATCATTAATCAATGGTTTCCTATGAGAATAATACCCACTAAATGGTTTCCTATTAGAATAATACCTACTAAGTTCTTCACAGAACGGCAATTCGATACTTAGAGGAGTTCTTCTCCACAAGGACATTCTTTTAAAGGACAAGGTTCCTACAGAATAAAGAGGTGTAATTTTTACCCAAAAAAATGTACGGTGTAGAAACAGAAGCTCCCAAAAGTTGCAAAATGGTGTTTTTTTTTCTATAAAAGTTGGGTATCATTTTAATCGTATGGACCTACAGAATAGAGAGGTGTCATTTTTATCAAAAAATGTACGGTGTAGAAACAGAAGCTCCCAAAACTTACAAAATGGCTTTTGTTTCAATTTTGTTTCACAATGATTTTTTTTTTTTTACATTTCGCCATAGATTTTTGGGTAGAATGACTGATGTCATTACCAAGTAGAATTGGTGGTGCAAAAAATAAGCCACCATATGGATTTTTAGGTGCAACATTTTAAGAGTTATGATTTTTAAAAGGTAAGGAGGAAAAAATTTAAGTGCAAAAACGAAAAAAAAAAAAAAAACCCTGATCCTTAAGGGGTTAAAAAAGAAGTTACAGGTCTGTGAGAGCCAGAAATCTTGCTTGTTTGTAGGTGACCAAATACTTATTTTCCACCATAATTTTTTCTTATTCTGCATCTCATAGTTGAGGTATATCTATGATGAAAACGACAGCCTCTCATCTTTATAAGTGGGAGAACTTGCACAATCAGTGGCTGACTAAATACTTTTTTGCCCCACTGTATGTTGAAGAGAATAATACCCACTAAGTGCTTCTCAGATACGATACTTAGATACAATACGATACTTAGGAGTTCTTCTCCACAAGGACATTCTTTTAAAAGGACAAGGGTCCTCATTCACATTGCTTGAAATCCTTGAATTGGTTTCTGTTGGTATTTTGTTTCTATATGTCCTTTTTAAAATTAAAAAAGTGCTGCAGAATAGGTTGTCGATACATAACGCTTATTATCATGACATGAAGCACATTTGCTTCCAGAGTTCCCTCACATAGATCTCACATAGTTGAGGAGCCCATTGTCCCCCCTTTTGTTTGCCTTAATCATAAAATCCGAATCTGAAACAATAAAAGGATTTCATACTGAAGACAATTTTTATTAGATCAGTTTATATATAAAACTTATTTTTAAATGGCGAATCCTCTTAGATAATTGCCTAAGGGAAAAATTCCAGAACATTTCTGGTTCCTCAGGTTTAAGATTTAATTGGTAGAAATAAAAAAAATGTTAACAAAAGATTTTTATAGGAAGAAAGACTTTTGAATAGCTGCAGCCTGTGACACAAATGCAATAGACTTTTTTTTGTTTTTTTAAATGAAAAACCTTATAGCAAAAACATCCCCCACAACCCATTATTAATGGCAGTTTCTCTATCAATCACTATCCAGAATGCCGGAAATGGGGGTGAACAACCTCCGGACCTATATTATTTACAGGTTAAAGCTTTAGATAGTTGTATAGCAAAGGAGTGTGGGGTGTCTTATAAAACATCCAAGAGTAGATTGGTTACAGCAGGGATTAAGTTCACATTATTATTTCCAGCAAAGCTTAGAATTGTATACAAGGAATCTGTTCTTTTTTTTCCAGACAGCAGCTGAAGCCTCAGTTTGGATGGAAGGGAAGGGGTTCTAAGGTTAAATTGAGTAATGGTTCCATATTGGGTGAGACTAATGCTTCAGGAACTGACTGGTTACAGTGGTGATCAGGGAGCGCTACAGAAGGTCCCACTGTCACTAATGTCTGTAAAATGCAACTACATTGAGAGAGGATTAAACCTCTGAATTCCCCCTGTAAATCCATTATTACATACCTGGGGTAACACATCCTGGCATTATTACATACCTGAGGTAACACCTCCTGCAATTATTACATATGTGGGTCAACACCTCCTGCAATTATTACATATGTGGGTCAACACCTCCTGGAATTATTACATGTCTGGGATAACACCTCCTGGAATTATTACATGTCTGGGGTAACACCTCCTGGAATTATTACATACCTGGGGTAACACCTCCTGGTATTATTACATACCTGGAGTAACACCTCCTGGAATAATTACACATCTGGGGTAACACCTCCTGGCATGATTACATATGTGGGGTAACACCTCCTGGAATTATTACATACTTGGTAACAGCTCCTGGAATTATTACATACCTGGGGTAACACCTCCTGGTATTATTACATACCTGGAGTAACACCTCCTGGAATAATTACACATCTGGGGTAACACCTCCTGGCATGATTACATATGTGGGGTAACACCTCCTGGAATTATTACATACTTGGTAACAGCTCCTGGAATTATTACATACTTGGGGTAACACCTCCTGGCATTATTACATACTTGGGGTAACACCTCCTGGAATTTCCTCCTTCACTTCCCTCATACACAGGTGATGGCCCCTCATCCTCTCTTCTTCATCCTCCACTTTATTATTAGTCAGATCTCCCCCCTGATGTGACATATAGAACAATTCACTACAATACAGCAGACAGGAGGAGCAACAGAGACCCCCAAAATCTATGACTGCAGGACCCCCCTATAGAGATATAGGATCAGCCTCATCTACCTGATGCTTCTCTGGGACATTTCCCTCTGGACAGTCCTGGGAATACAGAGGGCGGGGACACCTCTCGGGTGGATTTCTATCCATGACTCCATCTGTAGAGAACACACAGGGAATGAATACATCACCTCCTCTATATCCATCTGTAGAGAACACACAGGGATAGAACAGATTGTGATCAGATGATGGGTGTAGTAGTATCTAGGAAAACTTTTACAACAAATGAAAGTCTCCTCCTCCTTACACTGCTGATCGGCCATGACACCCGTCTCCTCCTCCTTACACTGCTGATCGGCCATGACAACCGTCTCCTCCTCCTCCTCCTTACACTGCTGATCGGCCATGACACCCGTCTCCTCCTCCCCCTCCTTACACTGCTGATCGGCCATGACACCCGTCTCTTCCTCTTCTTCATCTATAACCTTAACCTTAATATCCATCAGATCTTCACCCTAAATAGACAAGAAAAGGGTGAAATTAACTTGGGTTCAATCACTTTATATTCTGAGGAGACTTTAGGGTCATCTACCTGATGGTTCTCTGGGACATTTCCCTCTGGACAGTCCTGGGAATACAGAGGGCAGGGACACCTCTCGGGAAGATTTCTATCAATGACTCCACCTGTAGGGAACACACAGGGAATGAATACATCAGTGCTGGATAGATTTCTATGTTACAAGGTAGTGAGAGTGATATCTATATATATGTCTCTTCTTACCTTGTGATGTGAGGGTCCGGGGGTCCTCCATCATGACTATGTCCTGGTACAGATCCTTGTGTCCTTCTACATACTCCCACTCCTCCATGGAGAAATAGACCGCCACATCCTGACACCTTATAGGAACCTGACACACAATGATACCGTCATCACCTGATCCCTCCATTACATGTCCCAGCAGTGTCACCTCTCTAATCATCACCAGACCCCTCCATTACTGTATAATGTCCCAGCAATGTCACCTCTCTATTCATCACCAGACCCCTCTATTACTGTATAATGTCCCAGCAGTGTCACCTCTCTAATCATCACCAGACCCCTCCATTACTGTATAATGTCCCAGCAGTGTCACCTCTCTAATCATCACCAGACCCCTCCATTACTGTATAATGTCCCAGCAGTGTCACCTCTCATCACCAGACCCCTCCATTACTGTATAATGTCCCAGCAGGGTCACCTCTCCAGTCATCACCAGACCCCTACATTACTGTATAATGTTCCAGCAGTGTCACCTCTCTAATCATCACCAGACCCCTCCATTACTGTATAATGTCCCAGCAGTGTCACCTCTCTAATCATCACCAGACCCCTCCATTACTGTATAATGTCCAGCAGGGTCACCTCTCCAGTCATAACCAGACCCTTCCATTACTGTATAATGTCCCAGCAGTGTCACCTCTCCAGTCATGACCAGACCCCTCTATTACTGTATAATGTCCCAGCAGTGTCACCTCTCATCACCAGACCCCTCCATTACTGTATAATGTCCCAGCAGTGTCACCTCTCCAGTCATCACCAGACCCCTCCATTACTGTATAATGTCACAGCAGTGTCACCTCTCCAGTCATCACCAGACCCCTCCATTACTGTATAATGTCCCAGCAGTGTCACCTCTCCAGTCATCACCAGACCCCTCCATTACTGTATAATGTCCCACCTCTCCAGTAATCACCAGACCCCTCCATTACTGTATAATGTCCAGCAGTGTCACCTCTCCAGTCATCACCAGACCCCTCCATTACTGTATAATGTCCCGGCAGTGTCACCTCTTCAGTCATCACCAGACCCCTCCATTACTGTATAATGTCCAGCAGGGTCACCTCTCTAGTCATCACCAGACCCCTCCATTACTGTATAATGTCCAGCAGGGTCACCTCTCTAGTAAGCAGCTCAGTGATCCTGTGGATGAGTTCTAGGATCTTCTCCTCATGTATCAGTGAGTGAGGTGGAGGCTCCGTGATGGGGCCCCGGGCCCTGCATTGTCCTCCTGATTCATGGAGATGGCTGCTGGGGGCCACACACTCCCCCGATGTCTTCTTCACTATGGTATAATCCTGTGTATGGAGAGAGACACTAAATCCCTGGAGCAACAACCAGAAACCTCCTCCAATAACTTGTAATATAACAAGACTCAGGAAAGACATCCCGGCCCCTCGGGACTATTACACTTCTCCATAATCTCACTGCTCTTACAGGAAAGAATCCCTTCTATGTTGGGGTAGAAACCTTCTCTCCTCTAGATGTAGTAGATGCCTCCATGTTATAGTGTCATATAGATGTCATCTAATGGAAATGTCCTCCAGACCACACTCCTCCATCTGATCCTCCTGCTCCTCTCCTCCTCCTCCATCTGATTCTCCTGCTCCTCTCCTCCTCCATCTGATCCTCCTGCTCCTCTCCTCCTCCTCCATCTGATCCTCCTGCTCCTCTCCTCCTCCTCCATCTGATCCTCCTGCTCCTCTCCTCCTCCATCTGATCCTCCTGCTCCTCTCCTCCTCCATCTGATCCTCCTGCTCCTCTCCTCCTCCTCCATCTGATCCTCCTGCTCCTCTCCTCCTCCTCCATCTGATCCTCCTGCTCCTCTCCATCTGATCCTCCTGCTCCTCTCCATCTGATCCTCCTGCTCCTCTCCATCTGATCCTCCTGCTCCTCTCCATCTGATCCTCCTGCTCCTCTCCATCTGATCCTCCTGCTCCTCTCCATCTGATCCTCATGCTCCTCTCCATCTGATCCTCATGCTCCTCTCCATCTGATCCTCCTGCTCCTCTCCATCTGATCCTCCTGCTCCTCTCCATCTGATCCTCCTGCTCCTCTCCTCCTCGGTATAACCTGCCTACTTACCATTCTCATTGCTCCTATAACATTCCTATTGGCCCATTGGTTCCCATGATCCCTGACTGATCATATTGGGGCTGATCCTCCCTGGACACTGGATTCTTCCTATTATGGATTCCCCTTCCCTATAACTCAGTAGGGACTCATTAGGGATATAGGTTGAACTTGATGGACTCTGGTCTTTTTTCAACCTCATGAACTATGATACTATGTTTTAAATAAAGATGATAGAAATGTAGATGGGTCACCTCACCTCTCCGGTCAGCAGGTGGAGGATCTCCAAGGTGAAGTGTAATATTCTCTTAGTCATCTCATTCCTGTCCTTCTCCATCCTTGGGTTCATTCAGGAAAAGGAGAATCTGGGAGGGGAAAACAAGAGAACTGGATGTCACATACACATCCTCACTTATTATATATATATCATACAGGGATCACATCATATATCACATACACATCCTCACTTATTATATATATATCATACAGGGATCACATCGTATATCACATACACATCTTCACTTATTATATATATCATACAGGGATCACATCATATATCACATACACATCCTCACTTATATATATGTATCATACAGGGGTCACATCATATATCACATACACATCCTCACTTATTATATATATATATCATACAGGGATCACATCATATATCACATACACATCCTCACTTATTATATATGTATCATACAGGGGTCACATCATATATCACATACACATCCTCACTTATTATATATATATATCATACAGGGATCACATCATATCACATACACATCCTCACTTATTATATATATATATCATACAGGGATCACATCATATATCACATACACATCCTCACTTATTATATATATATATCATACAGGGATCACATCATATATCACATACACATCCTCACTTATTATATATATATCATACAGGGATCACATCATATATCACATACACATCCTCACTTATTATATATATATCATACAGGGATCACATCATATATCACATACACATCCTCACTTATTATATATATATCATACAGGGATCACATCATATATCACATACACATCCTCACTTATTATATATATATCATACAGGGATCACATCATATATCACATACACATCCTCACTTATTATATATATCATACAGGGATCACATCATATATCACATACACATCCTCACTTATTATATATATATCATACAGGGATCACATCATATATCACATACACATCCTCACTTATTATATATATATCATACAGGGATCACATCATATATCACATACACATCCTCACTTATTATATATATATCATACAGGGATCACATCATATATCACATACACATCCTCACTTATTATATATATCATACAGGGATCACATCATATATCACATACACATCCTCACTTATTATATATATCATACAGGGATCACATCATATATCACATACACATCCTCACTTATTATATATATATATCATACAGGGATCACATCATATATCACATACACATCCTCACTTATTATATATATTATACAGGGGTCACATCATATATCACATACACATCCTCACTTATTATATATATATCATACAGGGATCACATCATATATCACATACACATCCTCACTTATTATATATATAATATACAGGGATCACGTCATATATCACATACACATCCTCACTTATTATATATATATATATCATCCAGGGATCACATCATATATCACATACACATCCTCACTTATTATATATATTATACAGGGGTCACATCATATATCACATACACATCCTCATATATATATATATATATCATACAGGGGTCACATCATATGTCACATACACATCCTCACTTATTATATATATATTATACAGGGATCACATCATATATCACATACACATCCTCACTTATTATATATATATCATACAGGGATGGCATCATATATCACATACACATCCTCACTTATTATATATATATCATACAGGGGTCACATCATATATCACATACACATCCTCACTTATTATATATATATCATACAGGGGTCACATCATATATCACATACACATCCTCACTTATTATATATATATATATCATACAGGGGTCACATCATATATCACATACACATCCTCACTTATTATATATATATATCATACAGGGATCACATCATATATCACATACACATCCTCACTTATTATATATATATATCATACAGGGATCACATCATATATCACATACACATCCTCACTTATTATATATATATCATACAGGGATCACATCATATATCACATACACATCCTCACTTATTATATATATATCATACAGGGGTCACATCATATATCACATACACATCCTCACTTATTATATATATATATCATACAGGGGTCACATCATATATCACATACACATCCTCACTTATTATATATATATATCATACAGGGATCACATCATATATCACATACACATCCTCACTTATTATATATATATCATACAGGGATCACATCATATATCACATACACATCCTCACTTATTATATATATCATACAGGGATCATATATCACATACACATCCTCACTTATTATATATATATATATCATACAGGGATCACATCCTATACACATCCTCACTTATTATATATATATCATACAGGGATCACATCATATATCACATACACATCCTCACTTATTATATATGTCATACAGGGATCACATCATATATCACATACACATCCTCACTTATTATATATGTCATACAGGGGTCACATCATATATCACATACACATCCTCACTTATATATATCATACAGGGATCACATCATATATCACATACACATCCTCACTTATATATATATATATCATACAGGGATCACATCATATATCACATACACATCCTCACTTATTATATATATATATATCATACAGGGATCACATCATATATCACATACACATCCTCACTTATTATATATATCATACAGGGGTCACATCATATATCACATACACATCCTCACTTATTATATATATCATACAGGGATCACATCATATATCACATTCACATCCTCACTTATTATATATATCATACAGGGATCACATCATATATCACATACACATCCTCACTTATTATATATATATATATATATCATACAGGGATCACATCATATATCACATACACATCCTCACTTATTATATATATTATACAGGGGTCACATCATATATCACATACACATCCTCACTTATTATATATATATCATACAGGGATCACATCATATATCACATACACATCCTCACTTATTATATATATTATACAGGGGTCACATCATATATCACATACACATCCTCACTTATTATATATATATCATACAGGGATCACATCGTATATCACATACACATCCTCACTTATTATATATATCATACAGGGGTCACATCATATATCACATACACATCCTCATATATATATATATATATCATACAGGGATCACATCATATATCACATACACATCCTCACTTATTATATATATATCATACAGGGATCACATCATATGTCACATACACATCATCACTTATTATATATATATATATCATCCAGGGATCACATCATATATCACATACACATCCTCACTTATTATATATATTATACAGGGGTCACATCATATATCACATACACATCCTCATATATATATATATATCATACAGGGATCACATCATATATCACATACACATCCTCACTTATTATATATGTATCATACAGGGGTCACATCATATATCACATACACATCCTCACTTATTATATATATATCATACAGGGATCACATCATATATCACATACACATCCTCACTTATTATATATATATTATACAGGGATCACATCATATATCACATACACATCCTCACTTATTATATATATATCATACAGGGATGGCATCATATATCACTTACACATCCTCACTTATTATATATATATCATACAGGGGTCACATCATATATCACATACACATCCTCACTTATTATATATATATCATACAGGGGTCACATCATATATCACATACACATCCTCACTTATTATATATATATATCATACAGGGGTCACATCATATATCACATACACATCCTCACTTATTATATATATATATCATACAGGGATCACATCATATATCACATACACATCCTCACTTATTATATATATATATCATACAGGGATCACATCATATATCACATACACATCCTCACTTATTATATATATATCATACAGGGATCACATCATATATCACATACACATCCTCACTTATTATATATATATCATACAGGGGTCACATCATATATCACATACACATCCTCACTTATTATATATATATATCATACAGGGGTCACATCATATATCACATACACATCCTCACTTATTATATATATATATCATACAGGGATCACATCATATATCACATACACATCCTCACTTATTATATATATATCATACAGGGATCACATCATATATCACATACACATCCTCACTTATTATATATATCATACAGGGATCATATATCACATACACATCCTCACTTATTATATATATATATATCATACAGGGATCACATCCTATACACATCCTCACTTATTATATATATATCATACAGGGATCACATCATATATCACATACACATCCTCACTTATTATATATGTCATACAGGGGTCACATCATATATCACATACACATCCTCACTTATATATATATATCATACAGGGATCACATCATATATCACATACACATCCTCACTTATTATATATATATATATCATACAGGGATCACATCATATATCACATACACATCCTCACTTATTATATATATCATACAGGGGTCACATCATATATCACATACACATCCTCAC